>NC_040041.1:38935928-38961259 GCF_003713205.1 Coffea eugenioides
TAATTCTATAAAATTTGAGAAAGATGATGAGATCAATTAACGGGAAACGGCGTGATTGGGGTTGGGAGTTTGGTACAATTGTGCGGCTACTGTGCATTTTACATGATTTGGTGTACATTTATATTTCTTTGTTGTACACCTAAACTTTATTCTTGTACACCAATTCAACAAATTAATATAATCTTTTGAAAATGTATAACAATTCTACCAATTGTATAGCAAGCCCAACCGCATTGACTCCCAACCCCAAATTAACGGTTGTAAGACCTCATTGCCATCTTCATTGTAATAGATTATACATTTTCGATGATTAAGTTTATATATTTAGGCTTTGGAACAGGAAAATAAAATATCAATGTAGCAAGACAATGCATGCGTTTTTTTTTTTTTTTGGTTGCTTTGGTGCTCAAGGGGCACAGCCATAGTTTATGGCTTCTATCTAGTACAAAAACCTACCTGCAAGACTCGCGGACATGGCTCCAAGGATCTGCCCATGCAGGAGACTGAATCCATGTAGTTAGCTATTAATTCAGTCATGGAATTTCAGATAATTTTATACATGAGATCTTTCATCCAATAAAAGATTAAATTGGAACAGCATGTTAATGAAAGGAAGACGGCACTTAGCACCAAGCTAATATTTCAATTTTGAGGGTTGGAAGGGTGTGGGAGGGGTGAGAGGGTAAAATAAAAATAATATATATATAGATATATGTATGTATGTATGTATGTATGTGCATGTGTATATATGTGTGTGTAGAAATCTAACTAAACAATATACTAAAAAAAAGAATACAAACAAATTATATTTTCTACATTTTGGCATGTGGATAGAAATTCAATTATAATAACAAAGGTTTCGGATATTACGTACTCCAGAGGAACAACATGGAGTAGTTGCATTTCTTTCATTTTTCTATCCCTGTTAGGGATAGGGATGTCAACGGGTTGGGTTTAGATCCGAAATTTTCAATTTCGACCCGAACCGGTTTTTATGTAGTGGATCTGGACCTGACCCATATACCCAATGGGTCTTGACCTCAGAGTCCTGGAATCAGATCCGATGAGTCTTGCGTCGGGTCCAGGTTTACTCGAAAAGAAAAGGTCCAAATTTAAACATTCCAAAATTAAATAATCACAAATCCAAATTCCAAACTTAAACAAATCAAGTTACAGAACTAAATCACAAATAACTCGCAATAATCATTTCAAAACTAATCACAAACCAATCTACAAAGTCATGAATAAATTGTTAATTTGATAAAAGAATGTATTTAGAAATATTTATTTTATAATTATTAATATATTGTTCAAATTCGGGTTGGATATGCGTTGAAATCTTATATTCCATATCCGACCCATTTTTTCGTTAGAGTTATCGAATTCGGGTCTAGTTATCAGAATTATTTTTCAACCCAAATCTGGAAAATTTTATCGGATTCGGGTCCAAATCCGACCTGTTGACACCCCTAGTTGGGGATAATCAAAGATGACACCATTTATCCTTATAAAATAAATAAATAAATATTTTCCTTCCCTTAGAAAAAAAGAATATAGAATATGATTTCCTCATGCTAATTCCATGCGATAAATTGGCCACATGCTAAACAAATTCAATTGAAATACTTTAGATGAGAATATGTAAATGACTTGATGAATATTTCAATTGTGCATTCAAGGTCTTCCTCTCATACGAATTTGCCTGAAGCATAATCTCATAATCATTTGCAAGATTTTCAGACAAATTTCTAAGCTGTAGGAATGAGATGGAAAACTTTCACCATTAAAGTATTATTTTTCTATTGAACAATGAAGGTCTTCTTCTAACCTTCTTTTTACTATTCTTTCCTCTTTTACCATATCCATGTGGATTTCGCTTTTGCGTACCCGATTAATAATCACATTTCACACGAACATGCATGTGCTCATAAGGTATGTTTTATCTCTCACTATATTTTTCATACAAGTTTAATGATCAATATTATGTCGTGATTAATATTTAAGTTAATTTAGACTGTATATTTCTAATTTTAATGATCATTACAAAAGAAAAAGAAAAAGTCTTACCTACAATTTAATTTGTGAGACACTAGTTGAAGCAAGATAAGTTAAGCTATTTATAGATTAAACAGCATAAAAAGATCCTTATTTTGATGCACACCCAATTAACGAATACAGCATGCATGTTGATTTACTTTAACAACTAATGCTCATATTCCAGCAGTTGTGAATCAAGCAACATTGGCCACAAGAATAAAGGCAAAACTAAAGTTATGTATTTCTCTGCGAACCAAGGACAGTCTTATAGCTTTGTCTGAGTGCAGTGGTTATTTGGTGCACCAAGGGTCAAATCCTCTAAATGAAATGAAATTAAACCCAATTAGATATGGATTCTTATTTTATATTTTCGTTTCTTTTTCGACAATGTTATTTGTCCAAATTTTTCTATTGTATAGGTGATCTATAAAAAGTCATATAACATTCATGTACTATTTGTTAAGAATTCTTTTTTAAAAAATTTTAACAAGTACTTATTAGATACCATTGTAATAATATATCCTTTTAGATGATGCATTCAAGATTTGATCTTTTACCACTAAATTCAAAGTGGAGAAATGCTCACTGCACTGTATCTTATCCAGTCCCGCCACTCTTAAAAGATGCATTCAACTTTTACTCTATGTAAATAAATTTAAAATAGAAAAATTCTCACCAAGAACTATTTGCAGCAATTGAACTGAGTTAAAGAATGTCACTATCATACATTCTAGATCTATCTATATTTAAATTTGCTTGATCCATAATCTTAGGATCATTTGCAAAATTTTCAAACAAAATTCAGGAGTTGAAGGTATGAGATGGCCCACTTCCACCATTAAACTCTTCTTTTCCTATTAAACAATTAGGCATGTCAATGTGCAAGGTCTAGGTTTGGGTTGGATCCCTTTGATCCAGATCCAAATCCATTTAATTTAGTTAAACCCATACCTAAATCCAGATCTTTTTGGGTTTGAAAAAGTAAGTCCATACCCAAATCCTTATGGATCTGAGTATCTAATGGGTATCCATGGGTATTTTCTGAACATACTTAAGTAAAAATGTATTTAAAATATATAAAGTTCATAAATAATATAAATACCATCCAATTTTTGTTTTCAAATAATAAAATTAACATTCAACAAGTTGAATGCAATATTGTGAACTCAAAGAAAGAATTATTGTTGACTACTTCTATATATTTTCAAAGATTCACCTGCATTCACATCCAATATTTCATTTTATTTGCCTTTACCTTTTCTCATTTTCTTGAAAAAGTTTGTACCAATTATATTGACAACTAGGATTAATTTTTAAAAAAGAAAAAGAAAACGACCATAACATATATAAATATTTAGTCTTATTAAAAAAATGTAATTTTGTACCACTTTTTCTTTTTTAAATCTCAATGTTGGTAGATATCTCGCAATCCAGCACTAAAATAGTGAATAAGATAAAAGTCATTTGATTAAGGACTGGTGGCAAATAAATAATAGAATAAAAAAATTTATAAACATTTGTTCATTTTTTTGATTCAGTCCAATCATCAGTAATCACTAATGTTTCAACCATATCTAGAAGCAATTTAGCATGAGTCTTATTAATCACCCAACCACCAACACTAAATGCAGATTCTGATGCCATAAAATCTTATTGTGTTCGATCCAATAACTATAAAATATTATATTATTTTATGAATTTACTAATATAGATATTATTTAATTAAACATATATGAGTTGGGGTAAGATCTGGCATGGATCTGGATTTGAATTTAGATTCTAGAAATCTAGACCCTATCCAGACCCACCGACTCTCTCACAGGATCTGGATTTGAGGAAATTAAATCCAAACCCAGCCAAATATAATGGGTCTGGATGGGATCTGAGTAAGATCCGACCCATTGACATGCCTAAAAAAACAATGAAGAGATCTTCTTCTAACCTTCTTTGGTCTATTTTTTTTCCTCTTCCTACCATTTTTTGGAGATGATTTCTACCTTAAAGCTGCGGCCCATTATGGCGAGACTGTAATTGTTGGCCCGGTTGAATGGCGACCTCCAAGGTACGAATCTAAAAAATAAAGTACATTAGACTCTTTACAGACACTACAACAAAAAATGGCCTTTAGCGGCATTTAAAGGTGTCAGTATAGAGAATCTAACCTGACACTTTATCTATCCTGACACCCAGGGCGAGTGTTGTCCCTTCCAATGTGGGGATAGCCTCAAATCTTTAGCAGCATTCAAATGTGTCAGGCAAACCATGCTGCTATATCTTTACCTCTGCCAACAAAATCCTTTTTTTGTGATAATCGAAAGTGTCTGTATAGCGTTAGGACATCAGTAGGGAATCAGTAGGATATCAAATTTATGAAGGCATCTTGAGTTGTCTTAATATATGGCTTTAAGGACACATAGCCATGTGAATCTACAATGTGTTGGACGACATGCCCATTTGTTATTAGTGTTTTTCGAAGCTTAAGCTATGCTGACACTTTTAATTGCCAGGAGAATTTTCTCTGGTTTTTTTTTTTATATGGAAGCAACCTGCAATTAGTCCTCCCTGCTGTACATTCCATCAACCAGAATCCCAAGGGACTTGTAAATTTATCCCAAAGAGCAGAATGCATATAGCAATGTAAAAGAAGAAGTCGATACTGAAATATAATTCATTGAATTAAAAGTCGATAACAAGTACAAACATAGCAAATACTAAAATCGCAAACAAGTGCTAAAAGCAAGTACTAAAATATCAAACCAGTACCGAAAGATTCTCACTTACAATAACTTGAAAGCTCTATCGAAAGCACAAAATAAAAGACTCTCATCCCTAATAAGTTGAAAGAAGTAGAAATAGCTTCCAAACTTTCCATTTTGTTGAGAGTCCTCAGGCATAACCACGAAGTCCCCATCATTCTTCAGCTGGTTCCACCTGTGCACAAAGACCAAGGGGATCATTAGATCATCATAACTAGAACTAAAATTCCAGAAAATTCGCAATGTATTTAAGTGCATATCTCACCAAATGACAAGGCCAAGCAACTGGTGCACCAAGTGCATCTTGAATCGTTTGTTGTAAACCATATGGTCTAATCAATTGCTCACGTGGAGTCATTGCAACTTGTATTTGTATTTCACACCAGTTTGGCCCAAGAGCTTGTCCCCCGACCTCATCCAATGGATTCAGACTCCGTAAATATCCCTTTGCCACGATTTTTGTTGGGTCAAACAAACTTTTTAGTGAAACCATATTCCCTACCTAGCAAACATCCAACAAGTACAAGAATCAAACTCATGCCAAATTCCAGATTACAAATGCAAAAGTTTAGAAGTTGTAAATACTTACTCGAATAGGTCACGTGGCTCGCGATGGAGCATGGCTTGACACATTGTTAGATGATGATGAAGGATGTCTTGGGCTGTCAATTGGAGAGCCCCTTCCATGTTGAACTAAAACCATTTTCTTCAAGCTGGCTATTTCATCATCTTGTCGCTGAAGCCTTTCCTCCAAACGGACCAATGTTGACTGTTGTTGAACACTTATACGGTAGTATGTGTTACGACTAGGAATGTCTTCCCATAAGTCCGTTGGATTCACACCGTCACTAAACAAGCGAACATGACCATGTTTGTCTTGCCCAACCACCTGGGCAAATATATCATCACGACCAACTGGATCTTGCGAATCCGATGGAAGCTGATTTTTCAGCTCAGTCAGTTTTTCCTACATAATAAAGGAAAACACTTGTTATTGCAAAAGACTGTCTGAAAACATCCATGGTAGAATTGATAGGCTTGTGTTCTGGGATCCTTACCAAATTCTCAGCAACTATGGTACTTGATGGAGTTCCATCGGCATGGGTATAAAACTTATTGAATATTTCTACTCTAGTAGGAGGTCTTCCCAACTGTTTGGACTATAAGAAATTGAATCGTTTTAATTATAGTTTTAGCATTTAGCATATAATTAAAAAACAAGCTAACATAATGAAACATGTACGAGCAAAAAAAATTAGCAACTAGAAAGTTGATGAGGTATCACCAAGTGGTTCCGAAGATGAGCAAATGATTTTTTTCCGATTGTGTGGTTCATCTTCTTCTCCCCTCTAGCTTTCTTGTTCTTCTCACTTAGTTTCTAAATTTCAAAATCAAAAGCAAGATTACAGCATTGAATAAACACAACTTTATGAAGAATGTTGTAGCTGATTTGTACCTTTGCTTCTTCACTTTTCCAATAAGCCCAAAGTTTGATCCATTGCTCTTCCCGTACCCTTATGTCCTTTTGAAACCGAGCTTCAGCATTTGGCACGGCAGGATCAAAATAGTTAGCCTTTAAATCTGCCTTCCAGCTTCTCCATTTTTTGCCAATTGATCTTAAGGTCCAAGCTTCCAGTCCCATAGGCAAAGCAAACCTTTCCTAAAACGTAGTTAGCAACAAGAAAATCAACACAACTTCACAGTAATTTTTGTACAAAGCATACATAATACAAAAGCTACCATTACCTTTATCACTTCTAACATGTCCATTTTAAGTTTCCTTGGCATCTTAAGCCATGTTTCAACATCTACTGGACAATACATACCATTCCTAGCCAAACTGCCCAAGAATTCAGAGAAAGAGGTTTTCTCACTTATTGGGATCCCATTGTCATCGAGTTTAATCTCAATCCGTGGAAGTTCCTTAGGCCGACCCCAAATTTCTTTCATAAATGTAGGGCCTCGGGTTTTCTGATGTACTTCACTTGAATCATTTGTAGTTTCTTTTCCTGTATAAAATAAGAAAAATGTGCAAGTTATGAACATAACAAAATGCACTTCTGGAATTGGTTCAAAACAGTTAGTAATACCTGCATTGTCCGAGTTGCATGACATGAAGGTGGTGTCACTGGAATGTGGACCTCGAGAGTCCTGATTTGGACTTTGTTCAGTTGCTTCATGCCTTGTTCCAAGTGGAGATTGTTGAATTGGAGAGTTCTGGCAGTGCTCATGCGACTTGGAACCTCCATCAGCTTGTTGAGTGACTTGGTCACCTGATTCATGTATTATTCCCAATGTAGAATTCTGAATTGCAGATTGAGGTGCCCGAGCAGCTTCTCCTTGCACTTGTTCAATTACATTTTCATGGCTTGTTCCAAGTGGAGGCTGCTGCCTTGTTTCATGACATGAGGGAGGTTGCTCAATTGGTTCATCTCTCAATCCATTTGCAGCGCGCTTACATTTTCGACCTCTACGGGCCATACCTGCATAATATTTGAGTGAAGAAAGGGACAAATGTAAATGTTTAAAATTTATTGAAGCAAACACTCTACCTATAGTTTCTTTAACTTACAAATGCTATTATAAAGAAGTACTACTTGAACAATAAACTGGCATGACAAGTAACAAATGGCATTCTTCAAGAATAAACCAGGGGAAGACTATGGAGTTGTCAACAGAACAGAGAAACAAATGGAGAATATACGATTCAATGCAGCAACTAATTGGAAATGAAATGAAAGCTACATGCTTAAGTGACTGCAAGAATATACATGGGAAATGCTTTGATCTACATCCTTTCAGCATGAAAGATATGCAGAATTTACTACTGCTAGACACGAAACTTTTTCCATATTGTTCTGAGAATGATGCCTATGATCAAAAGTTGGTATGCTTCTGCTCAATGAGGGTGCAAGTAGAAGAGTCCACGTAATTTTAACTTCAGTAATGGAGCAAACTAATAAATGATTGTCTTGAATTAACGAAATATACTTGGTCATGTGATAACCAAAACTTGCAGAGGATAATGTATTCTACCAACAAATACAACTCTTGGTTTTGTATGTTTAGGGATGGCAATCGGGTCGGTTATGAAGCTCTACTGAATACTTTTATTTCCAGATTCTGACATGGTTCTGCATTTATCAAGAACACTAATTCTATTGTTCTAAGATAGTGTCTCATCTAAACAAGAGCTCAAGCTTTACGTAGCATTGACGATTCCAAACCAAATTACTTCTCTTTTTGCCAGAGCCACATCCACAGTTAAGGGTTGACACTTAACAGTAAATGCACAAACACTTTATCCAATACAATTGTAACAGTACAAACAATACAGTCGTAGAACAGGAAGGAGACGAAGAGCATCACGGTAAAAGACTAAAAACGAGAACCCATCACCAAAAACAGATGGTTGAAATTGTACATTCAGTTCACAGTAGCAGTCTCCATTCGACCAGGCTCACCTAGAAATGTGCTTCTCAGAAACGTGCTTTTCACACCGCCACCACCCCCCAAAGCTTTTCACACCACCACCACCCCCCAAAGCAAACACTCTACCTAGAAATGTGCTTCTCAGAAACGGAGAAGGTGCTTGTCAGAGATGGGAATCGAATAACCTGAAAACTAAATCTACCATGCAATGCAAGAACATGTCTATCATGCAATGCAAAATTAGACACAAAATACTGAAATTACCTCAAACTATGGCTTGAATCCCTAACTTCTCGGTTTCCCCAAGCTTCAAGATCTGAACTCCACCCACCACCCAAGCTTTGAAGCCCTAATTTCTGATTTCTTGCCACCAAGCCAACACAACAGCCGAATTTGGGATTTGCATGGTGCGAGCTCAACCAAGTTACCCAAATGGGTGCGAGTTCATGGACGGCATTTGACTCAAATTGGTGGTGCGAGCTTGAAAGAGAGAGAGAGGACAAAGGCAGAGGACAACGAGAGAGGGAGAAGATGTCTGAAATAAAGGCGGTACTAATGACGCCAAAGTAAATTAGTCAAGCCTCTTGAATTTTTCAATTTGTCGCGCTACTAATGACAATTTTTGTGTGTTTGGGCAAAATTTTGTTCAAGCTATATAACAACTAAAAATTTGGTTAAAGCTATATACAATATAATATAACAACTAAAAATATAACAAATAAAAATTTTGCAAGAGCTATATACAATATAATATAACAATCAAAAATTTTGTTACAACCATATAACAACTAAAAATATAACAAATAAAAATTTTGTTAAAGCTATATACAATGTAATATAACAACTAAAAATATAAAAATAATTAAAAATTTTGAGAAGCTAACAAAAAACATTCTTTTAATCAAAATGTTTTCGGTACTCAATTTATTTTATGCTGCTAGCAATTATGTACGGCTTGTAGTCTAACAAGCCATTGGAAGGATCGAATTAGTTTATGAAACAAGAAAATTAACTTGTGAATACATGAACTTTCCATTGATAAACATTGGGATTAGAATTGATTGAACATAAACATTGAATATATATATATATATTCAATTCCAAAGCAATTGCCATTGAACTTTGTGTTAATTAGAAGCTTACTATCACTTACAAGATCTTACTATTGAACTTTTCAATGATTAACCTTAGGCTTACACTTACAACGCATTGATTGAACATAAACATATATATATATATTCAATGTTTTCAATTCCAAAGCAATTGCCATTGAACTTTGTGTTAATTAGAAGCTTACTATCACTTACAAGATCTTACTATTGAACTTTTCAATGATTAACCTTATGCTTACACTTACAACGCATTGATTGAACATAAACACATATGTATATATATTGAATGTTTTCAATTCCAAAGCAATTGCCATTGAACTTTGTGTTAATTAGAGCTTACTATCACTTACAAGATCTTACTATTGAACTTTTCAATGATTAACCTTAGGCTTACACTTACAACGCATTGATTGAACATAAACATATAGTATGATCGGTTTGATCGATTTGATCGTGCTTGATCGGTTCGATCGTGTCTCCTTTTCACTTTGAAGGATAATCTAAAATTGTGACTAAACCGATTAAATTCGATCAAAGATCAGTTAGATTAGAAAGCTCTATCGGAATTAACTTTTTGTATTGTTATTGGTTTTAAAAATAATTTTTTCATGGTGTTAAAAAATTATTTAAGAAATTTATAGATTAAAGTTTCAAAAATATTTCTATTGATCAAAAATTAGACCTCGGGTTATTGGGAAAAAGAATTGGCCATAATATAATGATTCACAAATGTAATATTACAGCTTACAATTAATGGAATTGCTTATAAAATAATGACCAGTATTTATGCAGCCCATTGGGCTCTTAAAATGAGTAATGGGTTCCTTGGAAAGTTGGATAGTTTTATGTTTGGTCTGAAATGATTTGCACATTCCGTACGTTGCCAATCATCTTCTTCTCCCCAAATCATAGCCTCGATTGCCAATTGTTGTCATGCCATTAAAAGAAAAATCATTCCAATACCATTTTTATGAATAAGACTGACGATTACTAACCAAGACTAGAAATCCAAAAACTAGACCATAGGAGTATCAATGAAAGAAAGGCCTTAAAGAGGCAAATTAATATAGTTTTAACTAATAGCACCAAGTCTTTTATCACATCTGTCAGAAGGCTTAACATGACACCGAGAGCACTAAACTCAAAGCTTTGTAAATGCCTTCAAAACTAAGAATGTCGGTCATATTAGTAAAATACAAAAAAAAATGATTAAAACCATCGACAAAAGGAAATAAAGCCTAGGCCTAGCAATTAAAACAGAGAAGAATAGGGCCAGTAAGCTTCAAAGCTATAAAAGATTCTAAATCAAATTATATTGGGACAAATCAACTTCAATCCCAAGTCCATTCTTACGAACCCAACTAATTTCCTCATTTTCATTCTCAACAACAGGATTGCCAACATCACTTTGCAAATATGTGTCAACATCCATAGTTGTGCCCATGTTATATCCAGCTCTTGCAGTGGTAGAGATAACCACTTGCCAATCCTTATCAGTTGGATCTTCCACATAAAAAACTTGTGATGCTTGTGAAGCGAGTATAAATGGCTCAACATGAGGCCTCACGTTTGCAAAATTGACTAAAGTAAACCCATTAGCATCTTGTTTCATTCTCGAACCATTTGATATCCAATCACATTCGAATAACACCACCCGATGACCTCCGTAAATTAATTCAATCATATTTTTCAAGACGCCGAAGTAAACTAGTTCACTCAAAACTGGATTTTGATCCCTTATACTTGCAAAACTGGATGTTGTTGCATTGACTGTAACACCACTATTCTGCGTTTTTCTTTTCTTCTCAACTTCTTTGGTGTGAAACCGAAATCCATTAACAACAAACCTGTCATGTTGGATTCCAACAACATCTGGACCTTTAGCAAGGAACCTCAACTCTCTCAACACCGAAACATTTTGAGGAAGTTCTAACTTGTCAATCTGTAAAAAAAAAAAGAGTAAATAAATAAAAAAAAAAAGATGAAACTATATTTGAAGTCCTACAATTCAAATTGTACTTAATATTCAGAATTTTACTTACATGTTCAGCAAACCAACATGCAAAATTTTCGCTGTGCAAGCGCTCTTTTAGATGCTGTGGAATTTGAGGATGTCCTTCTTCTATCAATATACGATGCTGCCTAGAAGTACATGAGTCAAAATTGTAATCATGCATTGAATTCTACAATAAAATTTTAATGCATCAAGTTGTAGTTGAACTTACTCTATGTAAGGTGTGACAGCATCACAATTAAATAAAATATACTGATGTGCTTTACTCAAGATATGAGCATCAAAGACTGTTGGCTTGCCCCTCCCCAAAGGATGTCCTGATTCAGAGAATATATCTAAACCATCTTCAATTTCCTTATGTACTTCTTCATTTCTGCTTGGACGATTGAATTTTGTCTCAACATAGTCCGCAAGATACAATGAGCAAAAGTTAATGCATTCTTCTGCCAAGTACCCTTGAGCAATCGAACCTTCAGGCCTACTTTTATTTCGAACATAAGATTTTAATGTTCCTAAGTACCTAAAGTATCATCATTCCAACCTCTCTAATTAGTTCCACAAATCAAAGAAAGCAAAAAAGGAATAAACATTTAAGGCATAATGAGAATTACAAGCAGTACCTCTCTATAGGATACATCCAACGATAATACACCGGCCCACCTAATTTCACTTCAGTTGCCAAATGAACAACTAAATGCACCATGACATCGAAGAAGGTTGGTGGGAAGCATTTCTCAAGATCGCAGAGTATGACGGCAATTTCACTTTCCAAACGAACCACATCTTGAGGACAAATAACTTTAGAACAAAGCTGCCTGAAGTATCTACTCAATCGAATCAAAGGATAGCGCACTGATTTTGGCAAAGTCTTTTTCAAAGCTATAGGCATCAATTGCTGCATTAGGATATGATTATCATGACTTTTAAGCCCTGAAATTCTTGGTGATTTTACTCGAACGCATCTTGAGACATTAGCTGCATAACCATCTGGAACTTTCACTTTTTTAGCACATTGCAAAACATAGTTTTCTGTTTTTTATCCATTGCAAAGGAAGATGGAGGTAAGTACACCTTTCCAGGTTCTGTCTCAATGGGATGCAGCTCTTTTCTTATTCCCATTTCTCTCAAATCACGGCGGGAATTATAATGGTCCTTTGCTTTATCCTCAATATCCAGCAATGTCCCCCAAATATTTTCACAAACATTCTTCTCAATGTGCATGAAGTCAAGATTGTGTCTTAAGACATTATCTTTCCAATATGGCAAGTCAAAGAAAATACTCCTCTTTTTCCAATTGAAAGGCAGCTTCGGATTACCTTTCACAAGTTTTCCAAATTTAATTTGCAAGTCTCCCAATTCACTCACAATCATATCCCCGGTTTGCAATGGTGGTCGCTTTCCATGTTCTTCGGTGCCATCAAAGAATTGGGCTTGCTTTCTAAATTTATGCTTACTATCTAAGAATCTCCGATGACCATATAGCAATATTTGAAACTATGAGTCAACCGTCGTGCATGAGTGAACTTGTGACAAACAGGACAAGCATATTCACCTTTAGTGCTCCAGCCAGATAACATTGCATATCCAGGGAAATCACTAATGGTCCACAACAGAGCTGCATGCAATTGAAAATTTTCTTTTTGGGATGCATCATAAGTTTGAATGCCAAAATCCCACAATTCGGTCAATTCTTTAACTAGAGGCTGTAGATAAACATCAATATTATTCCCAGGAGAGGATGGTCCGGGTATTAACAAGGACAACATGAAGTACGGTTGCTTCATACACATCCACGGAGGTAAGTTATATGGTATTAAAACTACAGGCCAAGTACTGTGTGTAGAACTCATGTTGTTGAATGGATTAAACCCGTCAGATGCCAACCCCAATCTAACATTTCGACAATCCTTAGCAAATTCTGGATGTAGATGGTCAAAAGTTTGCCAAGCTGGAGAATCAGCTGGATGTCTCATACAACCATCTTTTGTACGTTTTTCCTCATGCCATCTCATTTGAGATGCAATTTTAGAAGACATAAATAGTCTTTGTAATCTAGGTTTTAAGGGAAAATGCCACAACACTTTTTGAGGAATTTTCCTTTTTTCCCCAGTTGGATCATTTTCTGAAGCAACCCACCTAAGCTCGTTACATGTTTCGCATGAAGTTCTTTTTTCAGCACTACCCCAATAAAGAGAACAATCATTAGGACATGCATCGATCTTTTCATAACCCAGCCCCAATGTATTCATCAATTTCTCAGCCTCATAGTAAGAAGACGGCAAATTAGTCATGGCCTCTGGAAATGCTTCTCTCAACAGCTCAACAAGCATATTAAAAATCTTGTTACTCATCTTACCCAGGCATTTTAGGTGAAGCAAACGAATAATGAAAGACAATTTCGAGAAATTTTTGCAACCACTGTACAAATCCTGTTGAGAATCATCAATCAATTTGTAAAATTTTTCAGCCTCTGAAACAGGAATGTCCCCTTCTCTATTCAATTCATTTGTTCCATGTGGTATCCCAAATACATCATGGACCAAGTCTTGCATGTCATTAGTCCCATTTGAAACCCCAATTGATGTATTTTCAGAATTAGATGTGGCTTCATTGTAGTTTGAAAGTTCTCCATGTGCTATCCAATTATTATAACCCTTGATAAATCCTACCACTTTCAAATGATCATATGCTTCCATTTTTGTCACACAAACACCCATGCCGCAATCTTTGCAAGGACACAAAATCTTTCCGTCACAACTTGATCTAGAAAATGCGAAGTTTAGAAACATTTGAAGTCCTGTCTCGTACTTTTCACTTGTTCTTGGAAATTCCATCCATCTTTTATCCATACTTTTAATATAAATAAATGTCCTCCAACGAGCTTCCAATAGCCTACTTTTTAAACTCAGGTCGTGGCTTACAAGTCCCTAATTTCAAGTTCAAGAATTTACAGTCTACTAAATCAAGCAGCCAGCAAATAAAGGAAATCAACAAAATGCAAAATTTCTCAACAATCTATAAAAACAGAATTTGCAAGTAAGCGGATAGAAATTTTATTTACCTAATAACAGAAAAAAACCCTTCGTACCAACTCCTGCGCTCACGTCTTCGCAAAATTCCTAAGTTCAATCTGAAATGTCAATGGTTAAACAAACACATGAGCGTGAAAACTAAAGGTGAAATTCAAGAATTTTACTAAATTTCCATCAAAGTATACATACATCTTTGGTGTGTAGTGATTAATTTTATAAGTCATCTCTTTAGAAAGGCATGCAATTGACGGCATAGGTAATTGGAAAAAAGAATGACAGAAAAGTCCCCTAGCTTCTAATCATGCCTATGAAGATCCTTATGAACATGTCAAAAAACTTTGACCCAACTGCATGAATGTCTCTGTCTTATTAATCTAAAAGTCCCTTTTTTGGGCTCAAAATTTGCACTATAATAGACTGATCAAGTGCAGAAGACACTTAGTACAAGCGTTATACTATATATTTCAAGCAACTCACGTACTGATTAGACATACATTTTAAAACAGAAAAAAGCTGCACAGATACAAGTACTACATAGGATTTAACATAGAAAAAAGCAATAGTGATATAAGTGATACCATTGGGTGAAATATGCACTTAGCCGGAGGACCACCTTTGTGGCAAAAGCCAAAAGGCAGCAAAGGTCACCTCTATAACACTAATATCTTTTTTGTCACTTCTGTATCTATTGACTGATCATTACTGGCAAATTAGCAAATGTGTAATGATCAAGATTTTGTACATGTTATTAACCTACCTTGGATTCATTGTGCTAATAATTCCAGATTAGTTCATAGTTTTCTGTTAAACTTCTTAAAATGCTAAAGGCACGAGTCAGATTTTGCTTTGAAATTACCACAGTTATTAAACCCGGCCCGGCCCGGCGGTCGGACCGGTCAAACCGGTGGCCCGGTCATGAAACCGGGCTGGTTTTCTAGTTAGATCGGAGTTGCAAAGAACCCGCTTGGACCCGTTCGACCCGGACGGTTTAACCATAAAACCGCTAGAACCGGCGGTTATTGATAAACCCGGTGGGTTTTGGTAATTTTTTTGAAGTTACCGTTTTATCCAATTTTTTTTATTTTGACCATTCATACTACATGGGCATTATCGTCTTTTTAGCCAAATAAAAGAGAAAATCAGAAAATTTGAAGAATGAAGGGGGAATCGGGCATTTGGCCGTCATTGGGGATTTAGGCATTAGGGATTGTTTTCTTCTTTGTTTCTCTGAGAAGCTAGAACAAATTGAGAACTTTTTGAGCATTTAGGCATTCGGCCGTTGTTTTGTCGGCACTGGCAGGTTTGATCAATTTTTCTTTCCTTTGCTTTGCTAGTTACTCTGAGAGTTTGAGGCAAGCAATTGGAACTTGGAAGTTCGAAGTTCTTCAAGGAAGCCGCCGCTGCTACTGAAGCTGCCGCTGCCATTGCTACTGAAGCTGCCGCGGCCACCGAAGCTCCAGGTACTCGAAGCTACCACTACTGCTGCTACTGAAGCTGCTGCTGCCACCGAAGCTCCAGGTACTTGAGGCTGCCGCTGCCGCTGCCACCGAAGCTGCCGTTGCTATCGAAGCTGCCGCTTCTACCGAAGTTGCCGCTTCCAGGAAGCTTTGTTCCTCTCAATCCTCTTGTGGAGTTTGTTCCTCTCTCTCCCTATTCTCTTAAGGGGTTAAGTCTCTCCGAATTCTCTGACCGCAGGCAATATTTTGTTTCTTCTTTCTTTTTGGGTGATTATTTTTTTCTTCTTCCTCTGCATCCAACTTCAACATGTGTAGTTACATAAATGTCCAGTGCCATTTAATACTCTTTGCTTCTGAGAATTTAATTTCAACATGGTTAAATTCATTACCTGTATTTAATCACTTGCCTCGAACCCGTCATTGATATATTAGTTCAAAATGTAGATATTATTGCCAGTGTCTTTTTAAGGTTTCAAATTGTCAAATCAAATTTAGATTCATTCACTAATGAGCTACAAACAACCTTGAAGCAATTCTATGATGCTCTGTAATTGCCAACAATGAAGAATTAAATCAGGATAAGATACCAAAGTTTATCGCAAAAATGAGGTTTACCATAACATAGCTTTTCAAATGGATAATTTGAAGCAAGGATAGAAATGTTCTTATAACTAAATTGTGGACATTTAGCTTTTCCTAGAAGGAATGTTCTCACATAGCATGGCACCTGACTAGGGCCCCAAATAATCTAAGCTGCAAGTAGCTCAGTCTCAATTGTGCCATCTGTGAAGTTTGATCTCAAACAGCTCAAATAGTAGTTTGAGCCAAGTCCAGCTCAAATTTGAATTCATGAATTGTTGATCACATATGGTTATGGATTATGTGTGTGAAATGAATTATGAACTATGAACAGGTTATAACTTGTTGAGATTTAAGAATTTCTGTACTTACATTATAATTTACATGTTTATTTAATTATATTATATATATTTTTTATTATATATTGTGACCCAACGGTTCAACCACTGACCCGTCAACCCGGTCCTCTTGCCGGGTTGATGTCCGGGTTGGTTTTAATAACTATGGAAATTACTCTTCACATGAGGAAATGCCAAGTTATCTAATCATCTAACCAAAAACCTAAGCCAGTAATATTCTGAAATGAAAGTGCAGTGCAGTCATAAAGGTACCATCATTTTTTAATAGAATGCCAGGCCACCCTTAAAAAGATGAAAACTTCGGGGACCAGGGCAAGTGGAAGCAATGGGAGGGCATGCATTCAGCAGTTGATGAGGATATGTTAATAGATTTTATACGACAATGATTACTTTCTGATAAACCAACAAATGCAGCGCACACCCTTTTTTTCTTCTTCAGAATCCACCAATGCACTCTCCACATATCCTCACCGGAAATACCATTCTCTAAATGGAATTGGTCGGTTTTGCTAAGATTAAAAAAATGAGAGGTGCATAGCTGCATATACCGACCCTGAAAAAAGGTAGCTTCCACTAATAGTTTGTTATAGTTGCAATGTAGTATAAATCTGATTTCATTCAACTGATGGATTCTGCAACATTCTTAGCTAACATTAAAGGAGATTCACAGAAAAAAAAAAAACAGGGGGGAATTGACATTTTATCGAACAGGATTTGGGCAACAGAGCTTCAATGTGTTTACCACTTCGATTTTGGAACAACATATGCGCGCCTGAGGTATCTTCCAGCTTTCCCAATGTACAGCTCCGATCTTCTAATTTTTCTCCCTGCCTGCCCTTCCAGATGTCTTAGCCGAGGGATTTAAAGTTGAGGCCCGTAAAGATGAAGATGGTTATTTGCGGAGATAGCTTGGATTCCTACCAGCATTTTGGATTGGCCGAGATAGATTGTATGCGGAGAGGTGAGAGAGATGAGAGGAAGAAAATTTTCACCAAGTCCTTTTGCCGGCAAAATGAAACTTCAGAGTACTTCACCAAGTGTTTTGGAGCCAAAATAAAACGATGTCGTTTTCTGTGTTTTTTTGATTTTTTTTTTGGTTCATCTCACATTTTCCCAAGTGTCATGATAGGTAGCGTAAAGGCACATTATTATTTGTATATCATGATAAAATAAAAAAATTATAGTACATATTATTGAGTTTATTAATAAGTGTCATGATATGTTCACTATAATGACACAAACCAGAAAGTGTCCTTATAGGCATGTCAGGAAAGGTCATTTTTATTGTAGTGAGAAATATATTTCCTTGTCTTCGAGCAACCTCGTGCATCTGCTTTATAGATTCTTTCCCAGTGCGAAGGACATTCTTCTAATGGAGGAATTCGAAATTGGATGAATCAAAGCTTGTTTAATTGATGTCAATCTCATTGAACGTGGTAGGCATTTGTCTTGAATTTTATAACATGCCGGACTGTCCTATGATATCAATCCCATCGCAAATCTAGTTTTCTTTAATGCGCATGTTGCCTGGTGCTTTCTATAATCCTGATTAGTAAGGCAGCAGTTTACTATTGTCCTTTTTCATTTCTTTTTTGGTGGGTAGAATTTTCCAATTTTCCTTGTAAGTTTAAGCAATGCATTAGCTTTGTGCATTGGCTTTCAAAAATTTGATTTGGTAGCTTGTTTCACGTTGTTTGCTTTTTGAAAAGCAAAGGAGAGACCTTTTTTTTTTTTTACAGGACTGACTATCCAAATTAATGCACATAAAATGTTTGCTTTTTGTACATCATCATTTTGATGGGTTTCTATTATGTAATACTTCAAAAATTTGGATTTGGGCAGAAACGGATTTAATTACTAAATAAGATACGGATTTCATCTTGTATATCATTTTTTACACTGTGTGGGACCCATAAAATTTTATTTTATAATTACACGATGTGCAAAATGGATTACATTGTGTGCAAAATATACAAAATCGGTCCGGACGGTTTCTCTGTTGACTATTTCTGCCCCAACTCCAGTAGAAACTGAGTAGGATTTATGAAGTAAGGAGAGAGAGGGAGATTTGAACCCAAAACTTCTAAACCTTGAGATTTCAAACTTGGTTACTAAACTAAGGTCTTCTTAGTCCCAATTTAATAATTTCACTAAAATTAATTTATATGTTGTCCCACACATGTACATTCTATTTGACATTACATAATCTTGTGGTGTTTCTTTTAACTAGTATAGTAATTGGTCGAAAGTTGAATGCATAACATTAATACGAGTATCGTCTCAAGCCCCAATTCAGCTTGCGGAGATTTTAGTTGGGTAATTATGAGATTTTAATTTAATTCAACTCTTAAGAACTTCTCTTTACCTTTTGCCTTGTAACATTAAGATTTCTCCTTCAAAGAGAAAAGCAAAGAAAACAAAAAGGATTGTAAAGTTTTGTAATTAAAACATTGAGGAGCAAGGTGAAAATAAAAAGAACTTCGAGGGTGCAAAGTGGAATAAAACCTTTACAGTAATGGAAGATGAACTTCAAAATTCTAAGAACTTGTTTGGATTGGAATTTTTCAAGAGTTTTTGGGAAAGGCACATATAAAGATAACATATTGCTACATGTTTTCAGATTTTCCTGTTTTGGCTTGATGTACAAAGCTCTATCTAGACCTCACTGCCAATGAAACATGGGTTCCATATATAAGAGAGGAATTGAAGCAAAATTTTCAATTTTGTTCCTATGCCATTTCTCTATTGAAAAGTAACACAATCTGTGTATGATTTCTTTTTTTCGGCATCTCCACTTGATATAGTTTTGTACCTTTTAACGTATCAATAAATTAAGTGTATGGCTCTTTATTGAGGAAAAATAAAGCAAGTTACAATTATACGTATTACTCTGCTGGTTTGAACATTCAAGCATCACATCGATTTCAGCTGCATCAAAGAATATTCAACAAATTGGGATGGTGAAATACAAACATATTGAACCTCGAACGAGAAAAGAACCTGAAGACCATCATAGAAACAGATTACAGATAGATAATATTATTGGATTGTTTAATCCAGGACTGTTCTTGCCACTGCAATCACAAATCACAAATTTATATAGCTGCAGCAGGTTCAAACAAAAGAGTTGAAAAGGTCCTGATACTGCTTCAAGAAACATATGCAGATCAAGAAGAGACATGAATGCTTCACCATTATAAGAAGTTAGGAGAAACATGAATAATTATACATATAACTGAATCAACATGTACATAGAACTGAGGCATAGGACTCTTCTTCTGAGTGAACTGGCTCTTCTTCTGAGAAATTCAATTCTGTTCCCATTCAACTTAAAACAGACTCACGATATTCCCCTAAACAAGAAGGGACCTCGCTCAGTCTTCACCATTTTCTAATGTGATGAAAAGAAATAGACTCTCCTTCCAAGGAAATCTGCTCTGAAATAAGGAATAATTACAGTACAACGTCAGTTGAATGAAGAGGAAAACAGATCACCCAACAAAAAATTCATCTAGTTTCTCTAATTTGTCATTTTGATCAGTTCGAGCAATTCACCACTTAAAATGGAAAATAAAACTTGAGATGACATTAAAAAAAATCTAAGAAAAATTGCTTCCTTTAGAATATTGCTTAGTGACGAATAAAAATGTTTGTACTTCTGCAAAATATAGTGAAGAAAGAAGCGCGTTTTCAGATATTTAAAACTATTTCTAGATCTCAATGTCAATGAAACATTATGCAAATTATAAAGGTCAAGTGTTGACATAAAATTTTGCAATTAAGTCCTATGCCCTTTCTCTATTGAGAAGTAACAAAACACAGCTCTTTTTTTTTTTTTTGGTTTGTGCCTCCTCTTAATATTTGTTGCAAAACTGTTATTGTATGTTTCAACATATCAATCAATTGAGGAAAAATAGAAGCAAATTAACATTTTTCTGTGTTACTCTTACTTAGATACACAAATTGAGAGCACAATCATACATATGTATTGTGTGTGTACATATATATATATGTGTGTGCGCGCGCGCGCGCTCTTGTTCTCTCCTTGTTTTGCGTATCATATCAATATCTAGAAGCATGGAAGAAGATTTTCACAAATTGGGACTAAAAATCCTTATATAAACATTATTTGATACTGAACCAGAAAAGAACCAAGGAGAAGATTTTAGAAACAGATTATGGTAGCTAATGTTGGTTTGGTTACTGCATGAAATAAGAAAGTTATATAGCAGCATAAGGGCCCAAAAAAAAAGAAAGAAAAGAATTTGGAAGCGACCAGAAATTGCGCCAATAAACATGAATTAATATATCATTTAACTGATTCAACATATAATCAGCTGAAAAAAAAGGGACATGAATGGTTCGTCAATGTCAATTGTCAAGAGAAACCGAAGCACTATATAATTGAACTGATTCAACATATGCAAATATGCTTTTATCTGACCTGATGAGTCAAAATGGGACACGGTTCACCATTGTCAAGTGTGGAAATGGGCACTGTTTCTGAGGAAGATGCATACTAATTACGATCTCATTTCCCATATCCTTCTGTTCTTGCCGAATTTGCTCTACAGAATTTACAACAGACTCACGACGAGTTACCACCTCAATCATTTCCAGAGCCGGACATTCCCCTAAACAAGAAAGGACCTCCTCCAGATTCCAACAGCTGTGCACAACCAATTTCTCAAGACGAGAAAAATTACCAGAAGATGCAGTCCAGTTGCGAATGTCCAAGTCTGACAATTTCAAGACTCGGAGGCTAGGGAACTCCCCTTCTTTCGTTACCCATTCTTCCCCGACAAAGGAGAGAGAAAGTAATTTAAGCACTTCAAGATTGGGCAACTTTCCAATTGTTGAAATTTCACTCCATGGCTGAGTACTCTGTGTGAGAACCAACTTCTTCAAATTCAGCGGAAATTCAAAGCTTCGAAAATTCACCAAATGAAGTGATTCTAGTTTCAAACAGTTACACACAAGAATCTTGTTGCAATTCGGTCCGAGACTTATACATTTTAGCCAGCGGATGCTTGGTAACTTTTTCAGTATCTTTTGCAAGCATTGAGAGGAGGGATCAATTGCAAGGTGTAAAGTGTCTAAATGATCTAAATCTGGGGACATTTCAAGATTTCCATCTGGAAAAATGAAACCACGAATGCTACCTGGAGTACGTAGATAATTCAATGTCTTAATGTTCCAAATAGTATCCAGCAGCTGAACAAAAGAAAGCGGCATTGGTACGATAAGAGTTTTCAACGTTGAGAGGTTGTCTATTGTAGATGGGATGGATCCTATTCCACTGAGCACCAGGTATCTCAAGTGAACAAGCAATACTACTTCCATCGGAAATGATTTCCTAAAATTCAAAACCCCCAAATCCAACACTCTAAGAAGTTTAGGTAACAAAATCCCCCAATCCTCCTCTTGATTTCCAAGTAAGAGCAAACAACGTAAATTGGGAAAATTTAGCATTATCTCCCAAATCTTCGATTCCCTAGTATTATGAACACAAATTCGGTGGGGATTGCTTGGTCCAGTAAGACCAAAAGGGTCTTTCCAACTATGAATAATATGTAGAAAACTTTCTTCTTTGGCCTTTTTCACACAAAACTCGTGTACCAAATCATGAAGTCTGCAGGTTTTGGCACCATTCATAGCTCCTTTTTTGGTAACCATAACTAAACTTCTATTAATTAGACTCATCAAGTAGTCATAAGCCGCTTCCTCCAAGCTCTTTTCTTCAGTCTGTTGCACAAATCCTTCAGAGATCCAAAGCCATAGCAACCTTTGGACATTAATAACCTGATCTTCTTGAAATGCAGCAAAGTATAGAAGGCAGGGCTTCAAATTATCCGGTAAATGACTATAGCTCAGGTCAAGTGTCTTCATGCAGTATTCATCCTGAAGGACAATAGAACTTAGACTTTTTGCAACTTCTTCCCAGCTATCTTGTGCAATAGTAGCAAGAATTCCAGCAACAAGGACAACTGTGAGGGGTAAACCCCTACAAAATTTTGCTATTTGATATCCAATTTCACTTAGTTCTGGAGGACAACCTTCTTTGTCAAATAGCTTTTTCTGTAGCAATGTCCAACTCTCTTCGTCAGTAAGTTCGCTGAGATGGTAAGGATTGCTACCAGGTTTGAATTGCAAAGACAAATCCTGGAATCTACTGGTGAAAAGAATCCTACTTCCATTGACAGCATTCGGCAATGAGTTTTCCAACAAATTCCATGCCTCAACATCCCACAAGTCGTCCAAAACGAGGAGATATGTATTTCTCAGCAAATCTTGCTTTAGTATCTGAACCAAATCATTTTCATCCATCTCAAGATACTCGTTAGGACTCTTAGAATGAATACTACACAAAAGTTGAACAAACAAACTATGCTTGCTATATGTTTGAGAAACACAACACCAGCCACGAACATGGAAATGTGACCTAACTGAAGAAGCATTATAAACTTTATCGGCTAATGTGGTCTTACCAAGCCCAGGCATACCCACAATGGGAACAACTTCCAAGTGCTTTAATCCTCTTGTAAGTCGATCAGTGATAATTTTCACCTTGTTGTTGAGACCCACGAGATCCTCATTGTGTATGGCGGCAGCAAGTTGTGACGGAATGAGAATGGAATTCTTGTTAACTCTCTGGGTTTGACCATTGCGGATCTCTAGGGCTTCAATCTTCAGAAGATTGATATCTCTAGTTATAGCATCCAAAGAATCTTCATATTCATCACCAACAAGTGTCGAGTTAATCAATAACTCTGCCTTGTAAGCAACCTCCATAACATAACTCCAGAAAGCTTGGAGTTTTTCATTCTGAAAGCGCTGCTCCTTGATATTCTCAAGGACAGATCTCAAGAATACGAGACTTTTGTGGACCATTTGGATTCTATCCAATAGGAAAACATTTGAATCATCAGCCTTATCACACCTTGCTAGCTCCTGGAGATCTTCTAGGAAAAAATCCATATAGCCCAACTCATTGGATCTACAATAATTAAATGATGAATATGGTGATGTTACTGGATAATCGTGTGCAAGCTCTGCCATCATATACTTGAGAACTTTGTGCAAATGAAACAGCCTAAGATATGTTTCCCTGGGCAAGCCTTCTTTGATTTCATTGACAGAAAGGGAGAAGATCAGAATTCCTGCATCACAGACCGCAAATCCAAGAAGATCCTTTATTTCATCATCTAGTTTCTCCGCCTGTTTGAGAAGGGTACGCAAGTACCTTATTCCCTGATGGAGTTTTAGAATATGATCCTTAACTGGAACCTGAAAACTGGCATGATATCCTGGTAGATCCATAAG
The DNA here is from genome assembly GCF_003713205.1 of Coffea eugenioides. Taxonomy (NCBI): domain Eukaryota; kingdom Viridiplantae; phylum Streptophyta; class Magnoliopsida; order Gentianales; family Rubiaceae; genus Coffea; species Coffea eugenioides. The sequence goes on from NC_040041.1 coordinate 38,960,030, forward strand.
ATAATCGTGGAGAGACTCCATAAATTGAACTGCAACTGGACACTCACTCTCCTCAAGGGCTAAAGCACATGATGATCTTGATTGTTTCTTTGAAGCTGTCAAGACATCTATGTAAGTTTCTCGGACTTGAGGATCAGAAGGATTTATCTTCTTATGTATCAGCTGAGAAATTTCTGATTTCATTTGATTGACCACTCGGATATCATATCCGTCAAACTGACATACAGAAAATAGGCGTGCAGCCACAGCTGCAACTTGACTGAAGAGATCTGTCAGTTGCATAGACTCAACACCTCGCATTGTCGCAAAGCCAATGAGATTCCTTAAGAGCATTAGCTTCTGTCTAATGGCATCCATTGGCTTCCCAGGTAAATCGTAAAAGAAGTGTTCCAGAGCCTGTAAAAGGGACACAATAAGATCCATGACTGCTCGTGGACACAATAAGTAATAGTCGAAGAAGATGATGCTGCATGATTTCTTGACATCAGTCTCAAGAAAAACTATGATATTTTCCAGGGATCTGGTCACCGGACTTGCTAAGATGTCATGATCTGACTCACTAGAATGTTTGTATAGAAGATCATGAACCATCCTGATAACCACATCTTGAATTCTGAAGCAAATAATACTACGTCTACAACTTTCAGACATGGTATTATCCTTGTGCTCCTGATCATGCTCCAAAAGCGCTTCTTGGTTCCTCCTCCTCCTCCTACACATTTTGACATACAGGAAAAAGGTTTTTAATAATCTTACCTGATCCTTCAGGTCCCTGAGATACGAGGTCGTTGGAAACTTGTCTAGAAAAGCTAAAGCAAGATCAAAGCAACCAGCACTAATGCTGGAGGAGATGTGAAGCGATGGCAGAAAGTCATATAAAGCAAAATCAGAGCAACTAGTGTTACTGCTGGAGGGGATGTCCATTATTCCGGTAGCTTCTTTTCACTCTGATATCAGATTTCTATCTGGTTTAATCACAGAATAAAATTAGTCCAGGATCTACAACTTTCTCTTCTACCAATAGCCAACAAACAATAGGCTGGACTTTTTTTATTGTGTGAATATTGTAAGACTTTATCTTGTTCAGAGAAGATATGGTGCAGCAGAACTGCAGAAGCAATGAAATTATCTTGTTCACATTCCCAGTAGTGTCAAAGTAATCATTTTCATCCCTTGAAACTAAGGTATTGACCAATCTGGTCCTTTATTAGTGGTACCAATTTGGTCGCT
>NC_040041.1:38962259-39040283 GCF_003713205.1 Coffea eugenioides
GAGTTGATAAATTGATCTCATGGTGACCAGCTTTTGGATGTATGAATATGCATGGAAGATTACAAGCAGCTGGCACAAGCATGAAACCAGGTTGCAACTCTTTAATCAAAGCTGGAAAATTTCGAGCAGCCTTACAACCTACAAAAACAAAATGAGTCTCAGCTTGTTTTGAACCAGAAATTGGATACATAAGCAATGGAACGTCATTAAATAAGTGGTAAGAAGGTGTAGAATAAGAGTTAAATGCAAAAACTTCCCCGTGACACGTGATTCCTTCATCATCGATTCAATCGAGACTGCAATTGATGGCTCTTACATTTTCCTTCAAAATCTGCATAGGAAAATACATGTGTGAGGATGAGGATGGAAATAATGCTCAAAAGAAGGTAAAGATGATGAATGAACCGTGGGTAACAAACAAGAATAGAAATATGGAGTTCGAATTAATTCTCCATTGGTGCGGACAGATTCGGGTTGTTCCACGAAGTGATACCAAATAGATCTATCTCCTAGAAGACAAGCTCCATGGAAGCTAGTGAATTGTACAAGCAACTTTGGAATGGAACATTGCATGACTAACTTCACTCGACTTCGCTCAATCTGTACAAAAGCAGAAACACTAAACAAGGCAAAAGTTAAGTTCGTTAGGAAAACTATAAACACTCGCCTTCCCATGCACAATCAGCTCACTTGATGCTTCACTCATCTCCTCAGATTTTTTTACCTCTTTTTCAATCTCACATTCCTCAACTTTTACCTCAAGTGCACTCTCACCACCATACTCAACTCGCTCTTTTTCAAGTTTTTGTTGGAGGAGAGTTGTTGACATGTCTCCTGCACTCAACTAACTCCTTCATCTATGGATAAAGTATTTGCATGCTTTGTTGTCGAATGAACCTCCTCCCTTCTCCTTGAATATAATGACTTTGAAGAGGTAGGTTGGACGTCAGGATGAAATTGTGGGGAACCCCTCCTCTTGACATCCTTATTCACCATTCGGTCAAGGCGTCTATGAAGAGGCTCGAAAGCTTCATCCAAACTCTGCTTGAATTCTTCCATCATGGCCACCATGTGTAGTTTAAAGTCCATTGTTTGGTCACCAACTCCACTAGACATGCTTAGGTAAACCTGCAAAAGAAAATAAGCAAACGACCTCTTCTCTCCTTCTTTTTTTTTTTGGTACAATGTATAGGTCACTCACGCTTGTGTTTCACTCAAGTGTATCACTCTCTAATAGTCTCACCAAGCAATTCCTTGGCTTGCTAGTTGCTCGGGTTGAACAAATTAGGCGTCACCGCAAGGTACGTTCTTGACTAGTCAACAAGTGACACAAGATAGCAGCAAGGAATGGAGGTGAATGAAGGCCTAGACGCGATCTAAAACTCAGATTAGGACTAATGACTGAAAAAGAAGGCAAGACAAAATGCCTTCAAGGCTGAATTTTTGAAAATCCTAGAAGTACTCTACCCGACAACCCAAAATTCTGGAATTTGCGGAGCGTGCTGGTCCTCGGCCTTTTGGTCGGGGGTTTGGTGGTATTTTGGTGTTGCTTTGGTGTTAGTCAATCAGGTCTTCGACCTCCGCTGAGCTGTCGAGGGTCTCGCTGCCCGGTCGCGGAAGCAACTTAGGATCTTAGAGGACACGTTACGGAATCGACGGAGTTGAACCCAAACTCGGACCACTCAAGAACGAATTCAACGGCAGAGGATGCCACAATCAAGTGTGTTTGCTTGATTGATAAGTCAATAAACAACCTAGGAACCACACTAGGATGTTCAACTTAGCTTTCACAAGCTAGAGGAATTTGGCTTAATGGAAGACGAAATTCTGGAATTTTATTAATAGCATCGCAAAAACTAAATGTACCATCAGCTTTAGGGCTATTTATAGCCTTGACTAAACCTAATAAAGCTTGGAAAGCATGAAGGGAAAATCGGCCAGCCCATTGGGTCTCTCTTGGCCGAAAGCTAACCTACTAATTAACTAGCTTAATGACTAGCTAAAGTACTATTGGACCTAAGGCCCACATGGCCGAAGCTAAGCTCAACAAGAGCTACTTAATCGAGGCCCAATCCTCCCTTTGAGGCTTGCTCATTCGTATCATTCCCCTCCTCTTGAAAAGGATTTGTCCTTAAATCTTGGGAAAAAGTGGTACTCCATGCAATGTGGGAGCGAGATGAATGGGCACCAGCCACGTCACATGTCGCTTGGACAACCTCATGATGCTCTTGAACAAGGACATTCGCCAAGACAAGAAACACCTTGTATAAAGCTTGTGAAAATTCCATGTAGCACTCCAAAACTCTCTCATCAACCCTTGGTCGTTTGCATGTCAAATTCAAACCCATAAAACAAATCACACAATTAGTATATGTAGGGTTAATACTACTTGACAACTTTACGTTTCACATGCACTAGATAGGGATCTTCATGATGACTCTCATTCAGCTTAGAAAAATCTTGAATCTGATTGTGCAAGGTAGTATAATTCGACCCTAGTTGTTGCTGATTTGGCACTACTTGCCCATCTGGAGATAGAACAATGAGCCATTCATGTTGCGCTTCCGTGGAAGGATGAACCAGTGAGGTAAAAACAACATTCGGGTCTTGATTGACACACTTGTCTGCATCACCCAACATAAGTGGCAGCAATGAAGTGAAGGTCACACTCCAGACGAGTCACTTGAATTTGCGCCAGTTTGAGTTGATAAAATGATCTCATGGTGACCAGCTTTTGGATGTATGAATATGCATGGAAGATTACAAGCAGCTGGCACAAGCATGAAACCAGGTTGCAACTCTTTAATCAAAGCTGGAAAATTTCGAGCAGCCTTACAACCTACAAAAACAAAATGAGTCTCAGCTTGTTTTGAACCAGAAATTGGATACATAAGCAATGGAACGTCATTAATTAAGTGGTAAGAAGGTGTAGAATAAGAGTTAAATGCAAAAACTCCCCGTGACACGTGATTCCTTCCATCAATCGATTCAACTTGAGACTGCATTGATGGCTCTTTACATTTTCCTTCAAAATCTGCATAGGAAATACATGTGTGAGGATGGAAATAATGCTCAAAAGAAGGTAAAGATGATGAATGAACCGTGGGTAACAAACAAGAATAGAAATATGGAGTTCGAATTAATTCTCCATTGGTGCGGACAGATTCGGGTTGTTCCACGAAGTGATACCAAATAGATCTATCTCCTAGAAGACAAGCTCCATGGAAGCTAGTGAATTGTACAAGCAACTTTGGAATGGAACATTGCATGACTAACTTCACTCGACTTCGCTCAATCTGTACAAAAGCAGAAACACTAAACAAGGCAAAGTTAAGTTCGTTAGGAAAACTATAAACACTCGCCTTCCCATGCACAATCAGCTCACTTGATGCTTCACTCATCTCCTCAGATTTTTTTACCTCTTTTTCAATCTCACATTCCTCAACTTTTACCTCAAGTGCACTCTCACCACCATACTCAACTCGCTCTTTTTCAAGTTTTTGTTGGAGGAGAGTTGTTGACATGTCTCCTGCACTCAACTAACTCCTTCATCTATGGATAAAGTATTTGCATGCTTTGTTGTCGAATGAACCTCCTCCCTTCTCCTTGAATATAATGACTTTGAAGAGGTAGGTTGGACGTCAGGATGAAATTGTGGGGAACCCCTCCTCTTGACATCCTTATTCACCATTCGGTCAAGGCGTCTGATACGAACGTCGCCAACCTTGTGACGAAACCCGTAAAAGATTAGATTCAGGATCGACAAGAGGACACCAAGTTTGGAGCGGATGACCTCAACCCGTTAATCACGTGGTTAACGAACCTTGGTATAATGGTAGAAGACGCCACAACCTAGTGCGATTCTAGATTGATAAGTCACGAACACCTAGAGAAATTCTAAGGTATTCAAGAAGCCTTGGAGAAACCAAGAAAACTCTCAAAATCTGATTTATTGATTGAATGCCTAAAACCATTGGAAGTGTGGGCTATTTATAGCCTTACATAGAGATGAACAACTAAATGTGGAACTAGTCTAGAGTTGTGGTCTTGACTAAGACTAACAATTGTAGGCTTGACTATTTCCATAAGACTAAGAATTGTGGGCTTGACCAAACCTTATGAGGTCATCCCTTAGGTAAACAACCTTATGAGGTCATCGCTTAGGTAAATAACCTTATGAGGTCATCGCTTAGGTAATTAAAGCAAGACTATGGACCATTAAGCCCTTATTACAAACGACTTAACTAAAATAGCAAATGTGACTAGATGGGCAGACGACTTGAGCTTATAAAGCGTGCCCACACCTTATAATGACTTTGCTATGGTGAATCGATTAAATGGCAGAAGACGTATCCTTATAAAGCGTGTCTGTGCCTTATAACGTCTTTGCTGTGGTGAAGCTGAATGAACTGCTCGATCTCGTGTAACCAGTCCTAGTGGGACTTGAACCTTATCTGATGGCATAGCTTGACTCGTATCATTCCCCTTCTCTTGAAAGCAATTTGCCCACAAATTGAAGCATGAATGATGATAAGAAGAGTTACATGCCATCGAGTCAATTTTGTTATGATTACCACAATTTTCATCCAATGCATAAACCACTTGCTAAGCTGGAAAGTAAACATTGTTGAACCTTGAATCTCACGAACCAGTTTCAATGTATGCCCAACTTGATCGCTTGTGATCATGAGGTAAGGATCCTCAAAGTGATGCGATGTAGATCCTATGAAATCATACTCCTCAAACTTGAATAAGCTTGCAAAGTATGGAAGCTGACTTGGTGAAGTTGGAGCTTCAAGTGGACTAGGTGCAAGATGAGCATAGGTATTGTAGTGACCATTGAAGACCTCGCTCCTTGTGTAAACTCGTGGAACATGGTCGGTTCTAAGGTCTTGAGGGTACACATAGTTTGATCCTCCAAAGACGTGAACAGCATTGAAATTATCTGATTCCATGAATGGGAACCAAATTGATCTAACTCCTAGAAGATAAACTCCATGGAAACTCGCAAATTGCACAAGCGTCTTTGGGATGGAACATTGTAAGATCAAAACGATTGCACTTTGCTTAACCTGCACAAAACAAGGAACACTAGACAGAGCAATGTTAAGGTTGTTAGAATGGCAATAAGTCCCCTCACTCTCATTTTTGTTGAAACTTAAAATCAGTGCATTATCCCTTCTTTCTTTCGCTTCCTCAGTCAACACTTTGGATTTTTCAATCTCTTTCTCATGCTCAATAGCTGTCTTTTTCCTCTCATTATTCTCAGCCTCTTTCTCCTTTTCAACTCCCTCAGATTTTACCTCATCAGTCACAATTCCCTCATCTAGCTCTTTCTTCATACTATAACGCTCATGTTCACTTCTCATGTATGCTAGATCAATACAAAGTTGGTCATAAATAAGTGGTACAAGTGTAGAACGACGACCATTAAATAAGAAGGAATACTTATTAGTATGTCTATCATATTTAACTTCTCGCCTCAACATCCACGCTTTACCTAGCAACACATGTGTCACTTGAATTGGGACTACATCACACAACACCTCATCCACATATTTGCCAATTTGAATAGGTACAAGTGTGTGTTTAGTAACCCAAACATCACCATGAGCACTCGATAACTTATACGGTTGAAGATGATCAATGGTTGGAAGATTTAATTTGTGAACCATGATAGCGCTTGCAAGATTGACTTCACAACTCCTATCAATGGCCAAGCTGCATGTTTTATCTTTGACACCACAACGAGTATAAAACCAACAATGCAACTGAGATTTGACGATGTCCAACTGCTCATTTACACCACGTAATGCCACTTCTTCGACTCCCTTAGGATCAGGAAGAAGATGTTGTAAGCTAGCTTTTAAATGCCTCGTATTCGCCATGATGTATTGAGGAAACCTGCAAAAATTTAGTGAAACAAAAGATATTTTTCCTTACCACACAAGCTCACATGTTTACACTCGTCACTCGTGTATCACTCAAGTGTTTAAAACACTCTAATGTTCTCAAGGTTCTGCTTGCTTCCTTGAAGAAAATAGAAAATTTCCCTGAAAAGTTCAACTAGCTTCGCACAAGAATCTACTCAAATGTGGCTCGTTATAAGCTGGAAATTTGAGGAGGTATAAGACAAAAATGACTCAAAAGAACTGGAAAAAATAATCTGCTGGAATTTGTTGGAAAAAAATGCGCAGATGCACGACAAAAGGACTACTAGTTATGCAACACAAAAACTAGCTATACAAGAGCTGGAAATTTGGACACTACTCTGGCTGGAAATTACTGGAAAAAATAATCAGAACAACTGATTCAAGAAAGCTATAAAGATTTGACTCAATAACAACTGCCTAAAGAGTGCACCAACACTTGCTCTTGTTGCAGCAATTTAGGAAATAATGGATAGTGGAAATTTTTGGATTATTCCGGAACTAATCCCCTTTTCCTATCCCAAAAAGGATTTAACAGGCTGTAAAAACGAAATTGAAGTAAATCTGGACAGCCTTATTCAAGTTGGACTAAACTAATCAAATCCAACTTGGAATTGGAGTAGGGTTGGTGGTTGTTTTGGTGCTCTTCTTTTTTTTTTGATGGTCAGCTTTTAGGAAAGGCATTTATCACAATCAATGGTCAAATTTGGAAGCTTTCAAGAGTCAAATTTCGTGGCTTATGGAGGCTGGCTTTCAAGAGTCAAATTTCATGGCTGAACATTCTTCTTCTTATCAATGGTCAATTCTGGAGGCTTTCAAGAGTCAAATTTTGTGGCTTAAATGTTCTTGATCAAGAAAGAAGATTGTTGTGGTGATCAATAAAGAAGATTGATCAAGAAAGAAAGAACGACAAGGATTTTGGCTGCTGGAATTTTGCAGCCTTGTTGTTTACCAAAATTTGGTTCCCAAAACCCAGAAACTTCAAGATTCTTTCAAGAATTCAAGATGTTAATTTCTAGAATTCAAGACACACGAAATTGAAGATGATTTCCTCCCAAAACAATCCAAGATTTCACGATTTGATCAAGACAGATTTTGGTTGGCTTCAAGAATCCCAACTAAAGTTCCAAGAACTTCAAGATTGTGGTTTTAAACAATCAAGAACTTCAAGAAACCCAAGTTTTGATCAAGACAGATTTTCAAGAATTTTGTAAGGTCAGCCAGCTATATTTTTTTTTTTCGGATGAACAGTAACCTCGGATGATCAAATAGAACAAAAGACTGGAATTAAATGGATATAACAGGATAGAAACAAGACACAAACACAAACAAAGAATCTAGAATAAGACACAAAAGAAAGGCTGGACCAAACAAGGCTAACCACAGCAATTAACAACAACTAGACGCAAGTTTATGATGCAACAAATCTGGAAAAATAACGCAAGAACACGATGCAACAAATCTGGAAATTGCGGATAGCAAACTTAGAACATGAAAACAGAATTTTGGACAACTTGACTCGAAAGGAAATAAATAAAGGGATATAACGTGATACCTCTTAACTAGCTCTGATACCAACTGATACGAACGTCGCCAACCTTGTGACGAAACCCGTAAAAGATTAGATTCAGGATCGACAAGAGGACACCAAGTTTGGAGCGGATGACCTCAACCCGTTAATCACGTGGTTAACGAACCTTGGTATAATGGTAGAAGACGCCACAACCTAGTGCGATTCTAGATTGATAAGTCACGAACACCTAGAGAAATTCTAAGGTATTCAAGAAGCCTTGGAGAAACCAAGAAAACTCTCAAAATCTGATTTATTGATTGAATGCCTAAAACCATTGGAAGTGTGGGCTATTTATAGCCTTACATAGAGATGAACAACTAAATGTGGAACTAGTCTAGAGTTGTGGTCTTGACTAAGACTAACAATTGTAGGCTTGACTATTTCCATAAGACTAAGAATTGTGGGCTTGACCAAACCTTATGAGGTCATCCCTTAGGTAAACAACCTTATGAGGTCATCGCTTAGGTAAATAACCTTATGAGGTCATCGCTTAGGTAATTAAAGCAAGACTATGGACCATTAAGCCCTTATTACAAACGACTTAACTAAAATAGCAAATGTGACTAGATGGGCAGACGACTTGAGCTTATAAAGCGTGCCCACACCTTATAATGACTTTGCTATGGTGAATCGATTAAATGGCAGAAGACGTATCCTTATAAAGCGTGTCTGTGCCTTATAACGTCTTTGCTGTGGTGAAGCTGAATGAACTGCTCGATCTCGTGTAACCAGTCCTAGTGGGACTTGAACCTTATCTGATGGCATAGCTTGACTCGTATCAGCGTCTATGAAGAGGCTCGAAAGCTTCATCCAAACTCTGCTTGAATTCTTCCATCATGGCCACCATGTGTAGTTTAAAGTCCATTGTTTGGTCACCAACTCCACTAGACATGCTTAGGTAAACCTGCAAAAGAAAATAAGCAAACGACCTCTTCTCTCCTTCTTTTTTTTTTGGTACAATGTATAGGTCACTCACGCTTGTGTTTCACTCAAGTGTATCACTCTCTAATAGTCTCACCAAGCAATTCCTTGGCTTGCTAGTTGCTCGGGTTGAACAAATTAGGCGCCACCGCAAGGTACGTTCTTGACTAGTCAACAAGTGACACAAGATAGCAGCAAGGAATGGAGGTGAATGAAGGCCTAGACGCGATCTAAAACTCAGATTAGGACTAATGACTGAAAAAGAAGGCAAGACAAAATGCCTTCAAGGCTGAATTTTTGAAAATCCTAGAAGTACTCTACCCGACAACCCAAAATTCTGGAATTTACGGAGCGTGCTGGTCCTCGGCCTTTTGGTCGGGGGTTTGGTGGTATTTTGGTGTTGCTTTGGTGTTAGTCAATCAGGTCTTCGACCTCCGCTGAGCTGTCGAGGGTCTCGCTGCCCGGTCGCGGAAGCAACTTAGGATTTTAGAGGACACGTTACGGAATCGACGGAGTTGAACCCAAACTCGGACCACTCAAGAACGAATTCAACGGCAGAGGATGCCACAATCAAGTGTGTTTGCTTGATTGATAAGTCAATAAACAACCTAGGAACCACACTAGGATGTTCAACTTAGCTTTCACAAGCTAGAGGAATTTGGCTTAATGGAAGACGAAATTCTGGAATTTTATTAATAGCATCGCAAAAACTAAATGTACCATCAGCATTAGGGCTATTTATAGCGTTGACTAAACCTAATAAAGCTTGGAAAGCATGAAGGGAAAATCGGCCAGCCCATTGGGTCTCTCTTGGCCGAAAGCTAACCTACTAATTAACTAGCTTAATGACTAGCTAAAGTACTATTGGACCTAAGGCCCACATGGCCGAAGCTAAGCTCAACAAGAGCTACTTAATCGAGGCCCAATCCTCCCTTTGAGGCTTGCTCATTCGTATCATTCCCCTCCTCTTGAAAAGGATTTGTCCTTAAATTTTGGGAAAAAGTGGTACTCCATGCAATGTGGGAGCGAGATGAATGAGCACCAGCCACGTCACATGTCGCTTGGACAACCTCATGATGCTCTTGAACAAGGACATTCGCCAAGACAAGAAACACCTTGTATAAAGCTTGTGAAAATTCCATGTAGCGCTCCAAAACTCTCTCATCAACCCTTGGTCGTTTGCATGTCAAATTCAAACCCATAAAACAAATCACACAATTAGTATATGTAGGGTTAATACTACTTGACAACTTACGTTTCACATGCACTAGATAGGGATCTTCATGATGACTCTCATTCAGCTTAGAAAAATCTTGAATCTGATTGTGCAAGGTAGTATAATTCGACCCTAGTTGTTGCTGATTTGGCACTACTTGCCCATCTGGAGATAGAACAATGAGCCATTCATGTTGCACTTCCGTGGAACAATGAACCAGTGAGGTAAAAACAACATTCGGGTCTTGATTGACACACTTGTCTGTATCACCCAACATAAGTGGCAGCAATGAAGTGAAGGTCACACTCCAGACGAGTCACTTGAATTTGCGCCAGTTTGAGTTGATAAAATGATCTCATGGTGACCAGCTTTTGGATGTATGAATATGCATGGAAGATTACAAGCAGCTGGCACAAGCATGAAACCAGGTTGCAACTCTTTAATCAAAGCTGGAAAATTTCGAGCAGCCTTACAACCTACAAAAACAAAATGAGTCTCAGCTTGTTTTGAACCAGAAATTGGATACATAAGCAATGGAACGTCATTAATTAAGTGGTAAGAAGGTGTAGAATAAGAGTTAAATGCAAAAACTCCCCGTGACACGTGATTCCTTCCATCAATCGATTCAACTTGAGACTGCATTGATGGCTCTTTACATTTTCCTTCAAAATCTGCATAGGAAATACATGTGTGAGGATGGAAATAATGCTCAAAAGAAGGTAAAGATGATGAATGAACCGTGGGTAACAAACAAGAATAGAAATATGGAGTTCGAATTAATTCTCCATTGGTGCGGACAGATTCGGGTTGTTCCATGAAGTGATACCAATTAGATCTATCTCCTAGAAGACAAACTCCATGGAAGCTAGTGAATTGTACAAGCAACTTTGGAATGGAACATTGCATGACTAACTTCACTCGACTTCGCTCAATCTGTACAAAAGCAGAAACACTAAACAAGGCAAAGTTAAGTTCGTTAGGAAAACTATAAACACTCGCCTTCCCATGCACAATCGGCTCACTTGATGCTTCACTCATCTCCTCAGATTTTTTTACCTCTTTTTCAATCTCACATTCCTCAACTTTTACCTCAAGTGCACTCTCACCACCATACTCAACTCGCTCTTTTTCAAGTTTTTGTTGGAGGAGAGTTGTTGACATGTCTCCTGCACTCAACTAACTCATTCATCTATGGATAAAGTATTTGCATGCTTTGTTGTCGAATGAACCTCCTCCCTTCTCCTTGAATATAATGACTTGAAGAGGTAGGTTGGACGTCAGGATGAAATTGTGGGGAACCCCTCCTCTTGACATCCTTATTCACCATTCGGTCAAGGCGTCTATGAAGAGGCTCGAAAGCTTCATCCCAAACTCTGCTTGAATTCTTCCATCATGGCCACCAGTGTAGTTTAAAGTCCATTGTTTGGTCACCAACTCCACTAGACATGCTTAGGTAAACCTGCAAAAGAAAATAAGCAAACGACTTCTTTCTCTCCTTCTTTTTTTTTGGTACAATGTATAGGTCGCTCACGCTTGTGTTTCACTCAAGTGTATCACTCTCTAATAGTCTCACCAAGCAATTCCTTGGCTTGCTAGTTGCTCGGGTTGAACAAATTAGGCGTCACCGCAAGGTACGTTCTTGACTAGTCAACAAGTGACACAAGATAGCAGCAAGGAATGGAGGTGAATGAAGGCCTAGACGCGATCTAAAACTCAGATTAGGACTAATGACTGAAAAAGAAGGCAAGACAAAATGCCTTCAAGGCTGAATTTTGAAAATCCTAGAAGTACTCTACCCGACAACCCAAAATTCTGGAATTTGCGGAGCGTGCTGGTCCTCGGCCTTTTGGTCGGGGGTTTGGTGGTATTTTGGTGTTGCTTTGGTGTTAGTCAATCAGGTCTTCGACCTCCGCTGAGCTGTCGAGGGTCTCGCTGCCCGGTCGCGGAAGCAACTTAGGATCTTAGAGGACACGTTACGGAACCGACGGAGTTGAACCCAAACTCGGACTACTCAAGAACGAATTCAACGGTAGAGGATGCCACAATCAAGCGTGTTTGCTTGATTGATAAGTCAATAAACAACCTAGGAACCACACTAGGATGTTCAACTTAGCTTTCACAAGCTAGAGGAATTTGGCTTAATGGAAGACGAAATTCTGGAATTTTATTAATAACATCGCAAAAACTAAATGTACCATCAGCTTTAGGGCTATTTATAGCCTTGACTAAACCTAATAAAGCTTGGAAAGCATTAAGGGAAAATCGGCCAGCCCATTGGGTCTCTCTTGGCCGAAAGCTAACGTACTAATTAACTAGCTAAAGTACTATTGGACCTAAGGCCCACATGGCCGAAGCTAAGCTCAACAAGAGCTACTTAATCGAGGCCCAATCCTCCCTTTGAGGCTTGCTCATTCGTATCATTCCCCTCTTCTTGAAAGGATTTGTCCTTAAATCTTGGAAAAAAGTGGTACTCCATGCAATGTGGGAGCGAGATGAATGAGCACCAGCCACGTCACATGTCGCTTGGACAACCTCATGATGCTCTTGAACAAGGACATTCGCCAAGACAAGAAACACCTTGTATAAAGCTTGTGAAAATTCCATGTAGCACTCCAAAACTCTCTCATCAACCCTTGGTCGTTTGCATGTCAAATTCAAACCCATAAAACAAATCACACAATTAGTATATGTAGGGTTAATACTACTTGACAACTTACGTTTCACATGCACTGGATAGGGATCTTCATGATGACTCTCATTCAGCTTAGAAAAATCTTGAATCTGATTGTGCAAGGTAGTATAATTCAACCCTAGTTGTTGCTGATTTCGCACTACTTGCCCATCTGGAGATAGAACAATGAGCCATTCATGTTGCACTTCCGTGGAAGCATGAACCAGTGAGGTAAAAACAACATTCGGGTCTTGATTGACACACTTGTCTGCATCACCCAACATAAGTGGCAGCAATGAAGTGAAGGTCACTCCAGACGAGTCACTTGAATTTGCGCCAGGTTGAGTTGACAAAATGATCTCATGGTGACCAGCTTTTGGATGTATGAATATGCATGGAAGATTACAAGCAAGCTGGCACAAGCATGAAATCAAGTTGCAACTCTTTAATCAAAGCTGGAAAATTTCGAGCAGCCTTACAACCTACAAAAACAAAATAAGTCTCAGCTTGTTTTGAACCAGAAATTGGATATATAAGCAATGAAACATCATTAATTAAGTGGTAAGAAGGTGTAGAATAAGAGTTAAATGCAAAAACTCCCTGTGACACGTGATTCCTTCCATCAATCGATTCAACTTGAGACTGCATTGATGGCTCTTTACATTTTCCTTCAAAATCTGCATAGGAAATACATGTGTGAGGATGGAAATAATGCTCAAAAGAAGGTAAAGATGATGAATGAACCATGGGTAACAAACAAGAATAGAAATATGGAGTTCGAATTAATTCTCCATTGGTGCGGACAGATTCGGGTTGTTCCATGAAGTGATACCAAATAGATCTATCTCCTAGAAGACAAACTCCATGGAAGCTAGTGAATTGTACAAGCAACTTTGGAATGGAACATTGCATGACTAACTTCACTCGACTTCGCTTAATCTGTACAAAAGCAGAAACACTAAACAAGGCAAAGTTAAGTTCGTTAGGAAAACTATAAACACTCGCCTTCCCATGCACAATCAGCTCACTTGATGCTTCACTCATCTCCTCAGATTTTTTTACCTCTTTTTCAATCTCACATTCCTCAACTTTTACCTCAAGTGCACTCTCACCACCATACTCAACTCGCTCTTTTTCAAGTTTTTGTTGGAGGAGAGTTGTTGACATGTCTCCTGCACTCAACTAACTCCTTCATCTATGGATAAAGTATTTGCATGCTTTGTTGTCGAATGAACCTCCTCCCTTCTCCTTGAATATAATGACTTTGAAGAGGTAGGTTGGACGTCAGGATGAAATTGTGGGGAACCCCTCCTCTTGACATCCTTATTCACCATTCGGTCAAGGCGTCTATGAAGAGGCTCGAAAGCTTCATCCAAACTCTGCTTGAATTCTTCCATCATGGCCACCATGTGTAGTTTAAAGTCCATTGTTTGGTCACCAACTCCACTAGACATGCTTAGGTAAACCTGCAAAAGAAAATAAGCAAACGACTTCTTCTCTCCTTCTTTTTTTTTGGTACAATGTATAGGTCGCTCACGCTTGTGTTTCACTCAAGTGTATCACTCTCTAATAGTCTCACCAAGCAATTCCTTGGCTTGCTAGTTGCTCGGGTTGAACAAATTAGGCGTCACCGCAAGGTACGTTCTTGACTAGTCAACAAGTGACACAAGATAGCAGCAAGGAATGGAGGTGAATGAAGGCCTAGACGCTATCTAAAACTCAGATTAGGACTAATGACTGAAAAAGAAGGCAAGACAAAATGCCTTCAAGGCTGAATTTTTGAAAATCCTAGAAGTACTCTACCCGACAACCCAAAATTCTGGAATTTGCGGAGCGTGCTGGTCCTCGGCCTTTTGGTCGGGGGTTTGGTGGTATTTTGGTGTTGCTTTGGTGTTAGTCAATCAGGTCTTCGACCTCCGCTGAGCTGTCGAGGGTCTCGCTGCCCGGTCGCGGAAGCAATTTAGGATCTTAGAGGACACGTTACGGAACCGACGGAGTTGAACCCAAACTCGGACTACTCAAGAACGAATTCAACGGTAGAGGATGCCACAATCAAGCGTGTTTGCTTGATTGATAAGTCAATAAACAACCTAGGAACCACACTAGGATGTTCAACTTAGCTTTCACAAGCTAGAGGAATTTGGCTTAATGGAAGACGAAATTCTGGAATTTTATTAATAACATCGCAAAAACTAAATGTACCATCAGCTTTAGGGCTATTTATAGCCTTGACTAAACCTAATAAAGCTTGGAAAGCATTAAGGGAAAATCGGCCAGCCCATTGGGTCTCTCTTGGCCGAAAGCTAACGTACTAATTAACTAGCTAAAGTACTATTGGACCTAAGGCCCACATGGCCGAAGCTAAGCTCAACAAGAGCTACTTAATCGAGGCCCAATCCTCCCTTTGAGGCTTGCTCATTCGTATCATTCCCCTCTTCTTGAAAGGATTTGTCCTTAAATCTTGGAAAAAAGTGGTACTCCATGCAATGTGGGAGCGAGATGAATGAGCACCAGCCACGTCACATGTCGCTTGGACAACCTCATGATGCTCTTGAACAAGGACATTCGCCAAGACAAGAAACACCTTGTATAAAGCTTGTGAAAATTCCATGTAGCACTCCAAAACTCTCTCATCAACCCTTGGTCGTTTGCATGTCAAATTCAAACCCATAAAACAAATCACACAATTAGTATATGTAGGGTTAATACTACTTGACAACTTACGTTTCACATGCACTGGATAGGGATCTTCATGATGACTCTCATTCAGCTTAGAAAAATCTTGAATCTGATTGTGCAAGGTAGTATAATTCGACCCTAGTTGTTGCTGATTTGGCACTACTTGCCCATCTGGAGATAGAACAATGAGCCATTCATGTTGCACTTCCGTGGAAGCATGAACCAGTGAGGTAAAAACAACATTCGGGTCTTGATTGACACACTTGTCTGCATCACCCAACATAAGTGGCAGCAATGAAGTGAAGGTCACTCCAGACGAGTCACTTGAATTTGCGCCAGGTTGAGTTGACAAAATGATCTCATGGTGACCAGCTTTTGGATGTATGAATATGCATGGAAGATTACAAGCAGCTGGCACAAGCATGAAATCAGGTTGCAACTCTTTAATCAAAGCTGGAAAATTTCGAGCAGCCTTACAACCTACAAAAACAAAATAAGTCTCAGCTTGTTTTGAACCAGAAATTGGATATATAAGCAATGAAACATCATTAATTAAGTGGTAAGAAGGTGTAGAATAAGAGTTAAATGCAAAAACTCCCTGTGACACGTGATTCCTTCCATCAATCGATTCAACTTGAGACTGCATTGATGGCTCTTTACATTTTCCTTCAAAATCTGCATAGGAAATACATGTGTGAGGATGGAAATAATGCTCAAAAGAAGGTAAAGATGATGAATGAACCATGGGTAACAAACAAGAATAGAAATATGGAGTTCGAATTAATTTTCCATTGGTGCGGACAGATTCGGGTTGTTCCATGAAGTGATACCAAATAGATCTATCTCCTAGAAGACAAACTCCATGGAAGCTAGTGAATTGTACAAGCAACTTTGGAATGGAACATTGCATGACTAACTTCACTCGACTTCGCTTAATCTGTACAAAAGCAGAAACACTAAACAAGGCAAAGTTAAGTTCGTTAGGAAAACTATAAACACTCGCCTTCCCATGCACAATCAGCTCACTTGATGCTTCACTCATCTCCTCAGATTTTTTTTACCTCTTTTTCAATCTCACATTCCTCAACTTTTACCTCAAGTGCACTCTCACCACCATACTCAACTCGTTCTTTTTCAAGTTTTTGTTGGAGGAGAGTTGTTGACATGTCTCCTGCACTCAACTAACTCCTTCATCTATGGATAAAGTATTTGCATGCTTTGTTGTCGAATGAACCTCCTCCCTTCTCCTTGAATATAATGACCTTGAAGATGTAGGTTGGACGTCAGGATGAAATTGTGGGGAACCCCTCCTCTTGACATCCTTATTCACCATTCGGTCAAGGCGTCTATGAAGAGGCTCGAAAGCTTCATCCAAACTCTGCTTGAATTCTTCCATCATGGCCATCATGTGTAGTTTAAAGTCCATTGTTTGGTCACCAACTCCACTAGACATGCTTAGGTAAACCTGCAAAAGAAAATAAGCAAACGACTTCTTCTCTCCTTCGTTTTTTTTGGTACAATGTATAGGTCGCTCACGCTTGTGTTTCACTCAAGTGTATCACTCTCTAATAGTCTCACCAAACAATTCCTTGGCTTGCTAGTTGCTCGGGTTGAACAAATTAGGCGTCACCGCAAGGTACGTTCTTGACTAGTCAACAAGTGACACAAGATAGCAGCAAGGAATGGAGGTGAATGAAGGCCTAGACGCGATCTAAAACTCAGATTAGGACTAATGACTGAAAAAGAAAGCAAGACAAATGCCTTCAAGGCTGAATTTTTGAAAATCCTAGAAGTACTCTACCCGAGAACCCAAAATTCTGGAATTTGCGGAGCGTGCTGGTCCTCGGCCTTTTGGTCGGGGGTTTGGTGGTATTTTGGTGTTGCTTTGGTGTTAGTCAATCAGGTCTTCGACCTCTGCTGAGCTGTCGAGGGTCTCGTTGCCCGGTCGCGGAAGCAACTTAGGATCTTAGAGGACACGTTACGGAATCGACGGAGTTGAACCCAAACTCGGACTACTCAAGAACGAATTCAACGGTAGAGGATGTCACAATCAAGTGTGTTTGCTTGATTGATAAGTCAATAAACAACCTAGGAACCACACTAGGATGTTCAACTTAGCTTTCACAAGCTAGAGGAATTTGGCTTAATGGAAGACGAAATTCTGGAATTTTATTAATAATATCGCAAAAACTAAATGTACCATCAGCTTTAGGGCTATTTATAGCCTTGACTAAACCTAATAAAGCTTGGAAAGCATTAAGGGAAAATCGGCCAGCCCATTGGGTCTCTCTTGGCCGAAAGCTAACGTACTAATTAACTAGCTTAATGACTAGCTAAAGTACTATTGGACCTAAGGCCCACATGGCCGAAGCTAAGCTCAACAAGAGCTACTTAATCGAGGCCCAATCCTCCCTTTGAGGCTTGCTCATTCGTATCATTTCCCTTCTCTTGAAAAAGATTTGTCCTTAAATCTTGGGAAAAAGTGGTACTCCATGCAATGTGGGAGCGAGATGAATGAGCACCAGCCACGTCAAATGTCGCTTGGACAACCTCATGATGCTCTTGAACAAGGACATTCGCCAAGACAAGAAACACCTTTTATAAAGCTTGTGAAAATTCCATGTAGCACTCCAAAACTCTCTCATCAACCCTTGGTCATTTGCATGTCAAATTCAAACCCATAAAACAAATCACACAATTAGTGTATGTAGGGTTAATACTACTTGACAACTTACGTTTCACATGCACTAGATTGGGATCTTCATGATGACTCTCATTCAGCTTAGAAAAATCTTGAATCTGATTGTGCAAGGTAGTATAATTCGACCCTAGTTGTTGCTGATTTGGCACTACTTGCCCATCTGGAGATAGAACAATGAGCCATTCATGTTGCACTTCCGTGGAAGCATGAACCGGTGAGGTAAAAACAACATTCGGGTCTTGATTGACACACTTGTCTGCATCACCCAACATAAGTGGCAGCAATGAAGAGTCATTCAACTAGCCGAAACGAGGGTTTTTAATAACTGAGTCAGTTTCAAAATTCAGCCACAACTCACTCAATTCAACTTAGAATTGAGTGTGATTGGTGGAGTTGGAAACTAAATTCATAAGGCTACAATTTCTCACAAGGAATTGTTTTAAAATTCTGTCCACAACTAGCTCATAATTGAGCATCAAGTCGCATCTCAAAACAGACAGACGAGAAATAGAACAGGCAACATTACAAGGTTGGTACGGCTCACTCAGGTGGAATCAAGGCATGCATTTTATACCGTTGGAAAATGGAAATGTGTAGTTTCTAGTGCAACAAACGGTACTCGAATTAGACATCAGAGTAAAGAGTTATGGCCGAAACAAAAATCACTAACAGGGTAATACGGGACACAATTCCAGTTTTGGTAAAATTTCGAAATCTCAACATTTACCCATCCAAATCATGTAATTTTTTGAGAAAACTTTCTACGCAACCTATATTACACATATACATCAGTATCAAGTCAATTGGATCACAAAAAAGTGCACTAATGGTCACGGCAAAACAGGGGCAGAATCGTCACTTTATTCCATTTCACTCCCTTTGAGTTTTCTTTCCACTTTTCAACTTATAACCACTTGTTTAACCACTAATTCAACATAAACAACACCCAATAACATCAGATCAGATCATCAAACCCATTGTGGGATTTCGTAGAGCCCACTGACAAGATTTCCAACAATATAGAGCTACCCACATGCATCTATAAGCTCACGAGTGCAATACAACTTCCATAAACTAAGATTCAAGAGATTGATCGGTGATTACCTTCTTAGATGACTAAAGCAGAAAATTTTGGCCCCTTTCTGCTCAAGAAAACCATGAGAATGAAGCTCCTTTCCTAGTTTAAGTTGTTCACCAAGTGGTCTTGAGTTTAAGTTTGGAGTGAAATAGATGGTTGGATTGGGAGAAATGAAGAAGAAAGTTTCTTGCTCCTTCTTGCTTGAGAGAGTCGGCTGTCTTGAGGGTGAAAGGAGAGAGAAATGGCTGGTGGAAAAGCTTCTTGAAGAAGCTTAAGTGTGTGGCAAAAAATGTTCTAAAAGTCAACCCTTCAATAGTGCGCATTCGCGCGCGTTTCGTGCCCGATTTCTCTCGGGTTCGTTTCACTTGTGCACTAAACCTCTAATGCACTTCCTTCCATACTATTATTATTCACTCTTAATAGTCTAAAAATAAAGGTCTAAAGTCTCTCAATTAATCGCGCGCACGAAAACGCATACTTCCAATTTATGCGCAATAGAGTGAAACTTCCAATAAATTCTTATAACGATAGTATAACTAACTAACACTTGAGTACTTAAACATAAAAATACCTATTTCAAGACTAATGTACAAGTCTCCAATTTTTCAAGTTTATTGTATTCTCGAATCGATTATTGTCTCCAAACGCGCATCCACTATTTACTCTAAACGAGCTTTCAAAAATAAATTTTCGAATCAAGACACTTTTAAAATACTTGTAGGTCATAGTTCCATGTAATTGAGTATAAAGAGGTTGGAATAAAATATTCAGAGAAAACGGGTGAGTAAATAATTAATTAAGCCAGTAAAATAAAATAAAATAAGAAAAATTCGGGTCCTCACAACCTTCCCTCCTTAAAAAGAATTTCGTTCTCGAAAATCATACCTTCCGTAATCTCAGATAACCCTGAACCTTATTGTGTGATCATTTCATGTGTTCTTTCAGATGCCACTGGTCGGTTCCCTCCTCCATTGACTCTTCGAGAGATAGTTCTATTTCCTTGTGAAGTAGTTATTTTTCGTGGATACCTCTTTGGACAGTCGTGAACTTTATGGTCAGTACTCCCACATCCCATACACTTTCATCCCTTTAGCCAACAGTTTTCTTCGGTATGATTCGTCCTTCCATAATATCCACAAGTCGGACAAGGCGGTGTGACTTGGCTTGCTTGCGAGGTTTCCTTTGATCGTTTCTGTCCTACTAGAGCTCCTCGTGACATAATTCCTTTTGGTTCCTTTATCATGAGTGGTGAAGGAAGTGATAGTCTTACTCCATCCACTTCTTTTCTAACTTGGGTGGTGGTCCAATTTCTCTTAGGGTACCATTAGACACATCTCTTTTCTTCGCTTGAAAGGCTCTCAGTTGGGATTTTGTGTTCTCTACCCTTTGCGCTTTCTCGAGAGCATCACTAAATGTTTCAATCTGTGCTGCAGCAAGGGCATCTTGGATTTCTAAATTTAATCCTTGGATAAATCGTCTTATTCTCTTCCGTTCCGTAACCACCAATTCTGGAGTATATGTGGATAATTTCGTGAATCGTGTTTCGTACTCAGCCACACTCAAAGTTCCTTGTCGAAACTTTATAAAATCGTCTTCTCTCTTTTCTTGAACAAGTGGAGGGAGAAATTTCTCATTAAACTCTCGTACAAAGTTTATCCAAATCCTTGGAGTTTAATTTCTTTCCCACTTGTTTCTTATAACATTCCACCAGGCTCGGGCCGCTCCTTCAAGTTGAAATACAGCAAAGGTGACTTGTCTTTCTTCTGTGTAACCAAGGCATCAAATATATTCCTTATATTCTCTAACCAAGTCTCAACCACTTCTGGGTCAGACCCTCTAGAAAATTTGGACGAAAAGAATTTTTGAAATCGCTCCAAAGCTCGATCCTCCCCTATCTCTTGGTTTCCACGTTGATTTTCTTGTCCAACTCCTTGGCCCTGTTGAGCTACTAAGAGCTCTAGTACATCAGTTATGCGAGTTAGAACTAATCCCATTTGGTCATCTCCTCCCCCAGCTCTTGGCTCAGCGTTTTGATCAATATCAGACGCATTATCTACTCGTGGAGTTCGGGATTGTCTAGGTTGGCGTCCCTTTCATTGTCCTCTAGTTTCCATGTTCACAACTAATCTATATGCAAATGCATAAACCTCACACTAAGTCATAATTGAACTCCACACACATACCAGTAACAACTTTAAAGAAAAATAAAATCACTTACATAAATAACATTATCACCATACCAGTCAAACATAAACTAGAGCTCATTAAATCATAACACAAGTCATGGTCAAGTAAGGTTCATACCAAGTCAAAGTCAGTAAACAAAAGTAAATAAGTGATTATAAAAAATACATTCATCTCCAAGGCACAAACTCTTAAATTCTACTCCCACTACAAAAGATCACAAGTAGTGCTTCACTAGATTAATTGGAGCTAGATGATTTCCGTTCCCTAACACGTTCAACTTCAATCCCAACACCAGGATTTTCTGAACTACGATCTTCTCCACCTGCCGCTCTTAATTATTGTGCCATCTTAACCAAACGATTATTGGTTTCCTGTAACTATTCACGTGAACTATCGTCTAAGATGAGGAGTTCCTCTAATTCTATGAATTTTTCTAGAATACTCTTTTCTTGAATATCATTCAAAAAAATTTCGGATTGCCCAGCATTCCACCAATTATTAACCCAAGATTCCAGACTTTTATTAAATGAGAGAGAAAGCCACCAGGGCAAAAATACTATAGATACAAGATATAAAAGGGGAGTGAATGCTTTCTTTTTTGTCATTTTTCATCTGTGAATTGTTAATCAACCCACCTCATTCATCGACTTTATGCAATCTAATATTTCTTTCACACATGAGTTCTATACAAAGTATGAAACCTATAAATCTATTTTCTTTGCGGTTATTGAATCTAGAAAGAATAGAGAAATCAATTAAGAATCCACTTTGAATGAAGAAATATTAAAAAATAACCTTTCCCGATATCTCAATCGGTCAACAAAACAAGTGTCTTTTTTCGATGAATGATCGAAAGAACCACTTTAATTTAAGTAATGAATATTAGTTATATTTTGAGACGAAAGAACTCCTTTTCTCTCAAATATCAAAATATCCAATATTTCAAAACAAATTTACTGATTACCCACAGTCAGGAATAAAATAATTGAGGGAAGGAGATTGCGATAATCAAAGTGGCAAAACAAGACAGAAATTGGCTAGTTATCATTATTAAGAAATCTAATTGTTATTGGTTCATTCGTATTCCCCCACAAATGGAGATCTCAAGTCCTTAGAATTGCCCTCAACTCTTAGATACTCGGGTACAAGAATCCAAAATAAGGTAATTCACAACTTGAGCCGGCCGGTCCCAAGAGTAAATCACCACATCCGAGATTCCTACCCAACATACATATCTAATTTTCTCCAAGTATCAAGATAAAGGTTTTATACCTATCATATCCATGATCCATAGTTTCACTCTAGAAGAGCACTTAACCCTTTTCTCATTCACATCATAGGGACCATAACACCACTTGGTCTAAACTCATCCCGCGCAGATACCACGCGAAACGATTCTAATTTTCATCCCTACAAGCGGTCACTTAACTTTCAAACCAATCCCACAGTTTGGCATCCTAAATTTTTAAACCAAGGATACACTACAAAAATCTGAACCCTAAACTCTAATACCAACTATGACACCCCTACTTCTCCCAAGGGCGAACCCAAGGGTATTGGTGGGACGCCTGCCCAACTCTCACCAGGACTTGGTACAATCCATAATTCAAAACTAGGAATACTTCAAATAACTTCAATATATATATTTAAAGTACTCCAAAACACTTCATACTTACAATTAGTTAGCTCTCAAGCTTAATACAACCCAAAAGAATATTTACTACAGCCATTTGCTGTAATACAATTTAAAGTTTTTTCCAAAAGAAAACAATCTAGCACTATTCACGAGCACTTTGGTCTCGAACTCTGTTAAGGAAAACAAAAAGGTGGAATGAGCTACACAACCCAGTGAGGTTCCAAGACACTCTAACAGTTCTAATAAATCAAGTAATTTGAGCATACCCAATGTATGATTTGAGGTTGCACATTGGCACATTAACATGAAACAGTTATCATTATGTAAAATAAACACACATTGAAGGATACGGTGTTTCAGTGGAACCATTTCGGTCAACTACACCGTATAACTTCATAATCCCCTCGGTTTGTTTGGCCATCACCTTATCCCACCAGTGGTAGTACTTGAGTATATTGAAACGGTGTCCCAGAATTTCAACCTACCCGACCGAACCCAGTCCTGGCTCGAGTAGGTCAGTAACCAAGGGTAGGGCCCAGTTCAGTTTAGAGCTTACAACATGCACAAGTAATCAAGTAAATTGGTGTACGGTAAAAATTTATTATTTTAGTAGGTCGAGTGAGATAAAGTACACACTCGCCTTAAAACGGTGGCCGATTTCATATGAGCAATTATGATTAACACTTAACACTTAAACACATAAGCAATATGCGGTAATTTCATATGAACATGTAATTTACGATAATCAAGTAATCAAGTAAACAGGTAATCAAGAAAATCGGTAAACGGTAAACGGTAGACGGTAAATAATCTCGGTTAACGGTAAGATTTATCATTTTAGTAGGTCGTCCATTGGCCGTTCCCCACTTTTACCATTTAAAAGTTAAGGAGATTCACTCCAATCGACTTATGCAGCCATAACATAATCAATCATTGAAATAACTCACGTAAATATGCATCTCAAGTATTTCATGTCGAGTAATTTAAGTACATTTTTCTTAAATGAGAACGAATGCGGCAAAGTACACACTCGACTCAAAATGGCGGAAAAGTCCATAGAAACAAATATCGGTAACACTTAACAATTAAACACATAATGACCATGGAGTAAACATGTCATAAAACTATTCAAGTAACGTACTCCTATATGGAACACTCACCAATTCGAAACAAGTGAGTAAGTGCTCAAACAAGTGTTTAGACGTCCACTTCGAGTTCCTCTTGAAGGTCCCTTGAGCGCCTGAGCAAATAACAATCAACTATTACACACTATCACTTAAAACCCCTACTTATCGAGAAAGATTGCACCCATGTACAATCTAAGAAAATATCACAAAAATGAGTCTCAATTACTCGTAAATCGAGATTCAAAGGTGGGGTTTAAAACTCAAGTAAAAAACTGATTTTTATCTTTTAAATCATTGGATGGAAACAAGTAGGTATGAAACCATGTAAATAATTTTCTAGACGAACAATCGAAGTCGGACGTGAAGATGCCATGTCACAATCCGGCCAAATTTCTGGCCGGATTCGAGGCAGTAAAGAAACCCAAATTTTTTTTCAAATCTCACCATCAATCTGGCCAACTATCTGGCCAAGAACTGGCTGGATATACGGCTAGATTCTATGAAATTATTCCTGTGTGGATTCTTTTCAAAATGGCCAAAATTTATCAAGTTTAGGGTATTCTTTGAAAAATCATAACTCACTCTCTGAAAGTCCAAAATTGGAAAATTTGGTACCGTTGGAAACTACTTCCAAAGTACTAAAAGTTCTAAGAAAACACTTTTTCATGATTCCAATTGGAAGACATTCAAATTTTGGGTCCAATATGCTGTCTTGGAATACCAAGACAGATTTGGGTTGATTTTCGGCAAAGTTTGGAAATTCGGAAAAATTCACACAATGTGAACTAGCCTCTGAATTTGGAACTCAATTAGAGTTATAATCAAAGTTTAAAACACAACAAGCGGAATAAGATTTGGAGTTTTGAACATCAAGATATAGCAGTCCGAAGTTAGCTAAAAATAAGGACAGATTGAACATTTTTCAGATTTGAAAGGCTATCTTTGAAATATCATTTGACCATCGATTTGGCATTGGAACTACACCAAACTTGGTACGCTAAATCTTACATGTATGAACAAAATTTCTACCAAGTTTCATGCAAAAACTCCCACGGAAAGGCAGTCATTAAAACCACTAAAGTTCAAGAAATATTCCAAGGCTAGACTGCTTTCTCACGTCTCCTTCCTTTTTAAAAGCTTTCTTCCACACAATCAACTTCAATTAATTCAAGTATTGAAACTAATGTTCCATAAACATCCAATAAGAAATTTAGAAGTAATTGACATCAAGGTTTTCGAAATATAACTTCCCAAATCAGATTTGACCATTTGGCCAAGAGAAAAGGAAAAGTTTTCCAGATTCGAAGAGCAACTTTGGGACATTATTTGTATATCGAAATGGTCTTAGATTGACACCAAAATTGGTACAATTCAAATTCCATATGAGGACTACTCCTCTGCTAAATTTCATTTGAAAATTCACACGGGAAGGTAGTGAACTAAACTACCAAAGTTCAAGAAAATCCCAAGACCAATCTGTCTTTTGCTTCCTTCTTTATTTTCAAACATTTTGCCCAGTGAAATGATTCAAGACCAAGATACATTTGGTAGGTGATTAACACCAAGAATTTCAAGATCACAAGTCCCAATTCAAAAAGAGTCATTCAACTAGCAAAAAAGAGGGTTTATCATCACTGAATCAGTTTCAAAATTCAGCCACAACTCACTCAATTAAACTTGGAATTGAGCGTGGTTGATGGCATTGAAAACTAAATTCATAAGGCTACAATTTCTCAGAAGGAATTGTTTTAAAATTCTGTCCACAACTAGCTCATAATTGAGCATCAAGTCGCAGCTCAAAACAGGGCTTCCAATACAGATGAGAAACAGAACAGGCAACTTTATAAGGTTGGTACGGCTCACTCAGGTGGAATCAAGGCATGCATTTTATATCGTTGAAAAACTGGAAATGTCTATTTTCTAGTGCCACAAACGGCACTTGATTTTGACATCGCAGTAAAGAGTTATGGCCGAAACAAAATCACTGCCAGAGTAATACGGGACACAATTCCAGTTTTGGTAAAATTTCGAAATCTCAACATTTACCCATCCAAATCACGTAATTTTTTGAGAAAACTTTCTACGCAACCTATATTACATATACATCATAATCAAGTCAATTGGATCACAAAAAAGTGCACTAATGGTCAAAGCAAAACAGGGGCAGAATCGTCACTTTATTCCATTTCACTCCCTTTGAGTTTTCTTTCCACTTTTCAACTCATAACCACTTGTTTAACCACTAATTCAACATAAACAACACCCAATAACATCACATAAGATCATCAAGCCCATTGTGGGATTTCATAGAGCCCACTCACAAGATTTCCAACAATATAGAGCTACCCACATGCATCTATAAGCTCACCAGTGCAATACAACTTCCATAAACTAAAATTCAAGAGGTTAATCGTTGATTATCTTCTTAGATGACTAAAACAAAAAATTTCGACCCCTTTGAGCTCAAGAAAACCATGAGAATGAAGCTCCTTTCCTAGCTTAAGTTGATCACCAAGTGGTCTCGAGTTTAAGTTGCAAGTTTGGAGTCAAATGGATGTTGGATTGGGAGAAATGAAGAAGAAAGTTTCTTGCTCCTTCTTGCTTGAGAGAGTCAGCTGTCTTGAGGGAGAAAGGAGAGAGAAATGGCTGGTGGAAAAGCTTCTTGAAGAAGCTTAAGTGTGTGGCCAAAAATGTTCCAAAAGTCAACCCTTCAATAGTGCGCGTTCGCGCGTGTTTCGTGCCCGATTCCTCTCGAGTTCGTTTCACTTGTTCACTAAACCTGTAATGCACTTCCTTCCATACTATTATTATTCACTCTTAATAGTCTAAAAATAAAGGTCTAAAGTCTCTCAATTAATCGCGCGTGCGAAAACACGTACTTCCAATTTGTGCGCAATAGAGTGAAACTTCTAATAAATTCTTATAACGATAGTATAACTAACTAACACTTGAGTATTTAAACATAAAAATACCTATTTCAAGACTAATGTACAAGTCTCCAATTTTTCAAGTTTATTGTATTCTCGAATCGATTATTGTCTTCAAACGCGCATCCACTATTCACTCTAAACGAGCTTTTTGAAATAAATTTTCGAATCAAGGCACTTTTAAAATACTTGTAGGTCATAGTTCCATGTAATTGAGTATAAAGAGGTTGGAATAAAATATTCAGAGAAAATGAGTGAGTAAATAATTAATTAAGTTAGTAAAATAAAATAAAATAAGAAAAATTCGGGTCCTCACATTACTGCTAGAGAGCCCCTGTTATACGATTTTCCAGTTTTGTTCCTACCAAAACTCGATTTTTCCTCAACCAAATCAAGTGAATTTTGGTGAAAACTTTCCACACATCCTATATAACATATTTACATCAGATTCAAGGTCATTTGATCACCAAAAATTTGAGTTATGGCTTCAAGAAAAACAGGGCAGAATTGGTCATCTACCACTTTCCTTTCAATTTTCCAACTAATCTCACCTTGTTCACCACCTAATTAACACAAACCACAATTATAATCACCATATCAGTCCAATACATCCATTGTGAGATTTCATAGAGCCCACTCCAATCATTTACAACCAAATAACAACACCCACAATGAAGCTACAAGCTTCATGGCCAATATCCAACTCACTAAAGCTAAAGATGAAAGTTTGGATGGTTGGGATGATTACCTCTTTGCTTTGATGAAAAATCAGAAATTTTGTACTTCTAAAAGCTCCAAGACACCGTGAGAAAGATGCTTCCTTCCTAGCCCAAGTGAATCTCCAAGTTGTGCGGTGAATTTGGAGTGAAATGGTTGGAAGATTGGAAGTTAAATGAAGTGGAATGATGTAGAGTTCTTCTTCTTCTTCTTTGCTTTGAGAATTTTGGCCAGCCTTGAGAAGAAAGAGAGAGAGTATGGCTGGTGATCAAGCTTCTTGGAGAAGCTTGGTAGTTGGTGGTTCACATTGAGCAAAAGTCAACTTTGAATAGTGTTTCCCGCGCGCGCGTTTCATGTCCGTTTTCTCTCGGGTTTAATTCACTTGTGCACTAAACCTTTGATGTACTTCCTTTAACACTATTATTATTCACTTTTAGTAGTCTAACAATAATTTTCTAAAGTCCTTCAATTAGTCGCGCGAATGAAAACATGAACTTCCGACTCGAGCGCAATAAAATGCAATTTCTAAGAAATTCTTGTAACGATGATATAACTAATTAATACTAGGGTAATTAATCATAAAAATACCTATTTTAAAACTAACGCATGAGTCCTCAAATCTTCAAAGTCACTGTACTCTCAAATCGACTATTGCCTCCAAACGCGTATTCACTAAATCTCGCTAAACGAGTTTCCAAAAATTAAATTTATTAACGAGACATTTTAAAAATATATGCAAGTCATAGTTCCATGTAAATGGTTCTAAAAGGGTTGAAATAAATTATTCGGAGAAAACGGGTGGATAATTATTTAAATAAGCCAATAATATGAGTTTAAAATAAGTAAATTTTTGGGTCCTCACAAGATTGAACTGATTTTTTATTGTAACCACTATACGGAGCCTCAAAAGATGAAGTTGGCAACCATAGAATTCACGGATTACGCAGCAATTTGGTAGGATCAACTTCGCATCAAACAATGGAGGAATGAGGAGCCAACCATCCGAACTTGGGAAGGGTTACAAAAGGTCATGAGGAAGTGTTTCATGCCTGGTTACTACCATAGGGATTTGCATCATAAATTACAAACTCTCATTCAAGGTAGTATGATGGTTGAAGACTACTTCAAGGAGATGGAAATGGCAATGATGAGGGCTGATGTACATGAAGATTTAGAAGCAAACATGGCTCGATTTTTGAGGGGACTAAGGGCTGAAATTGCAGATGTTGTGGAGCTTCAACACTACCTTGACATGGGGGAACTATCAGACAAAGCTATCAAGGTGGAAAGGAGGCTCAAGAGGAGGGGTACAACTCGCCAAAACTCCAACTTTCAATCTGAATATTGGAGAAATCAGACCTTAAAAGGAGAGGTCAGCCCCTCGATTGCACTAAATTTGGCGAAACCAAGGGGAGTTTCAAGTGGAGCTTTGAAGCCAAATACTTCATTTTCCAAACCAACCCAAAGGGGAGGTTTTAAGGCCAATCAAGAAGCACCTAAACCAAGAAATTAAGACACTAAATGTTTTAAGTGTCAAGGTTTTAGTCACATTACTTCTCAATGCCCAAATCAAAGGACCATGCTCATGTTACCGAATGGGGAAGTACTAACTGATGAAGAGGATGAGTATGAGGAAATGCAACCATTGGTTGACGATGAAGGAAAGGAGATCGAGGAGGAGCAGCCCACACTAGATCGAGTTAGTCTAGTAGCTCGACGCGCATTAGCTACCCAAGTTAGTGTCGATGACCTACAATGTGAAAATATATTCTACACATGTTGTCATGTCAAGGACATGGTTTGTAACTTTGTGGTTGACCCCCGGGAGCTACACTAATGTAGCTGTAAGGCCCGAAAACAACCAATGAGACAAATATAAACAATGGAAAGATCACAAATGTAACAGTAAGTAAATAAAAGGAAAGGATTGCAAACCAATTAACTACCCAACTCCTCTTGAGCTTGTAGATTAATTGAAACAAGCTACTTCAAGTTGATGAATTACAATCACTCTTGTGTACAAAGGAAGGTTCACCTCCTCCTTGCCCCAAGCAGCACTCGGTCAAGCCAGGACGTTTTACTATCCCTCAGGACAACCCTCACAGAGCTACACTCATGAAAAATTCACTCACAAATGAAAAGCTTACAAAGAACCTCACACCACTAAGACTACAAATATTCTTTTTGGAGTATTTTCTCACTAAAATCTCTCTAGATCTTTTGTATCTTCAGTGTGCCAAAGTTATCTGAAGTATCTGACCAACCACTATTTATATAGGACCAAGAAAGTGCCTCATTAAAGCATCCAACGGATAGAAAGTAGCTGAAGAGTCAACTAGCCGTTGGGGACGTCGGACGTCCGACAGATTAATCACCGTCCGATCCCATCGTCCGAAAATCAGCCAAGTTGTCGGTCGGACGTCCGATGGTATTTTATCGTCCGAGCTTCTGTGTCCGAACGTCGTCCAAAGAGTTATCAAATCTTCGTGGAATTTTTAGGACGTCCGATGAGATTGATGTGCGTCCGATCCTTCAGGACGTCCGATGCTTCCATACGAGCGTCCGACAGAGTTTCCTTCTTGATGTTCTTCATCCTTTCGGACGTCCGATCCTGACTATTTGAGCGTCCGATAGCTTCAGCATACTTAGTCCCCTTTCAATTGCACTTGTTCATGGAATCAAACAACTTCAAAACTGAAAGTATATCTTGAAGAAATATTAGTATCATCCATTTGTTTTGTAAACATCAAAAGATAGGGATCAAGATCAACATTCTCTCCCTTTTTTATGATGACAAAACAATGGATGGAAGGAAGGAAAAAGATTGAGCATATGAGCATAGACTCCCCCTCACTCATTGCAACCAAACTTATAATTTCAGAATAACTCCCCCTAACACATAGCATCCATTTCTCCCCCTTTTTGTCATCATAAGATGAGAGTAATACCCAACAACCATAATCCAACAATAATAACAGAGAATCCAATATTCAAAACAAAACAGAGAAATGATACCAGAATTCAGCAATACCAACATACCAACATATCACAGAGAGATTAGCAAATCATCGTTAGATCAGAATAGTTCTTTTCTCTCCCTTTTTGACACCATACAAATTCAGTAGTATTCAAAAATATCAGCGAAAACACAGATCAAAGTATCGAAAATATCAAAAAAATATTGTGAACAAGAATCACTGCAATGATTAACAAAATCTCCTATTTGTTAAAGTTAGCATCGTGTCTAACTATCCACATGCATTTCATGCCTCTTCTCATATTCTTTCTCACATAACAATCACTTTTCATGTGACCTTTTTGACAACAAAAATTACACATAACCAAAGAGTTATCTACATGAACAGGTTTAATAAATCTTACTTGTCTTCTCCTATGGATAGCAAATTCGTTGGAATTGGAATTCAACCTATTCTTTTGAAAATAGACTTGTTTTTTGTGTTTAAGCAACTCATTTAGACCATCCATTCTTCTTTTCAAATCACCTTGTTCCTTTTTGAACAAATCACAAAGTTTTGTTTTTCTATCAAGTTCAAAATGTAAAGCAGTCTCACTCTTTTTGAAGTAATCATTTTCGGCTTTCAACTTTTTATTTTGTTGAAAAAGATTTGCATTATCTCGAAGCAAAAAACCAATTTTCTGTTTTAACCCCTTGTTTCTAGCATAGGACTGTTTCAAACTATCATGCAATTTTATAATGAAAGATTCAATATCATCATCAGTTTCTTCATCACTTTCAACTTGAGAGTTATAAGATGTTACCTCATCATCTCCAATGGCCATTAGTGCCATTTGGGCCAACTCTTCTTTTTCTCTTTTTGAATTGCATTCATCCCATGTAATTTTGCAATCTCCTCTTGAACTTCTCTTGTTGAAGATCTTCTTGAAACATTTGATGTGAGGAGTTATATCATTGTCCACTTCCATGTTTTCATTACCCATGAAGGATGGGTTATCCCCCACTTGAGATGCTTTAAAAGCTATGCCACTCTTATACATTCTTGCATTTTCTTCCTCTTGCACTTTGAATTTCAGCTTTAATTCATAAGAGATTAGGGAATTCACAAGAGATTCAATGGACATAGAATTTAAATCCTTTGCCTCTTCTATAGCATTTATTTTGTTTTCCCATTCTTTTGGCAAGGCATTCAAAATCTTTCTATTTTTCTCACCCAAAGAATATTCTTTTCCAAGCAATTTAAGATCTTGAATAATGTCACAAAATCTAGTACACATCTTATCAACATTTTCAAGAGGATGCATTTTGAAAAATTCATATTGAGAAACAAGCAAAGATTTCTTTTGTTCTTTAATATCTTGGTTACCTTCATGAAATTCACACAATTTATCCCAAATATCTTTAGCTGATTTACAACCTTTAATCCTACTAGATTCATTTACATCTAATGCATTGTACAATATATACATGGCCTTGGCATTCAAAGAAAGGTATCTCTTGTCTTTTTCATTCAATTCTTGTCTAGTCTTTAATCTACTCAAATTAGTGGTAGAGTCAACTATTCTAACTTCATAAGGACCATCTTCTACCACATACCATAATTCAATATAAACGGATTGTAAGAAAATCATCATTCTTTGTTTCCACATGCTAAAATGAGAACCATTAAACATAGGTGGTCTATCAATAGATTGTCCTTCTAAAAAAGAAACATTTATGGTTGCCATGATCTTTACTCTAAGCGGTTAAGCTTAATCTCTAGGAGACCAAGCTCTGATACCAATTGTAAGGCCCGAAAACAACCAATGGGACAAACATAAACAATGGAAAGATCACAAATGTAACAGTAAGTAAATAAAAGGAAAGGATTGCAAACCAATTAACTACCCAACTCCTCTTGAGCTTGTAGATTAATTGAAACAAGCTACTTCAAGTTGATGAATTACAATCACTCTTGTGTACAAAGGAAGGTTCACCTCCTCCTTGCCCCAAGCAGCACTCGGTCAAGCCAGGACGTTTTACTATCCCTCAGGACAACCCTCACAGAGCTACACTCATGAAAAATTCACTCACAAATGAAAAGCTTACAAAGAACCTCACACCACTAAGACTACAAATATTCTTTTTGGAGTATTTTCTCACTAAAATCTCTCTAGATCTTTTGTATCTTCAGTGTGCCAAAGTTATCTGAAGTATCTGACCAACCACTATTTATATAGGACCAAGAAAGTGCCTCATTAAAGCATCCAACGGATAGAAAGTAGCTGAAGAGTCAACTAGCCGTTGGGGACGTCGGACGTCCGACAGATTAATCACCGTCCGATCCCATCGTCCGAAAATCAGCCAAGTTGTCGGTCGGACGTCCGATGGTATTTTATCGTCCGAGCTTCTGTGTCCGAACGTCGTCCAAAGAGTTATCAAATCTTCGTGGAATTTTTAGGACGTCCGATGAGATTGATGTGCGTCCGATCCTTCAGGACGTCCGATGCTTCCATACGAGCGTCCGACAGAGTTTCCTTCTTGATGTTCTTCATCCTTTCGGACGTCCGATCCTGACTATTTGAGCGTCCGACAGCTTCAGCATACTTAGTCCCCTTTCAATTGCACTTGTTCATGGAATCAAACAACTTCGAAACTGAAAGTATATCTTGAAGAAATATTAGTATCATTCATTTGTTTTGTAAACATCAAAAGATAGGGATCAAGATCAACAGTAGCAAGTGCGCATATGGTGGAGAAATTGAACTTGGCTACTACTAACCACCCTAAGCCCTACAAGTTGCAATGGCTCAACAATAGCAGAGAGGTATGTGTACTTAAACAAGTCCTAGTTTCTTTTTGCATTGGTAGATATGTTGATGAGATTCTATGTAATGTTGTGCCTATGCAAGCTGCTTATATTATTTTAGGCCATCCTTGGCAATTCGATAAGAAAGTTAGTTGGGATGGTTACACTAATAAATATTCATTCTCCCATTGTAATAAAAAGATTGTACTTGTGCCTCTTACACCTCAACAAGTGCATGAGAATCAAGCTACTCTTCAAAGGAAGTTTGAATTAGAGCTTAAGAGAAAGAAAAGACAAGAAAATGAGGACAAATTTCGAGAGAATAGAGAAAATGGTGAGTTGAGTTGAGGCAAAATTGAGGGGAAAAAGGCTGAAGTAAGCTCAGCTAGAGAGGCAAAAAAAGAGAGAAAACAAGTGTTAATAGCAAAAGCCAAAGATGTGAGAAAAGCCTTGTTTTCTGACCAAATCCTACTACTTCTCATTTGTAAAGAAAAACCTATGACTGACACACTTGATGTTTCTTTACCTAGTTCTATTGTAACCTTTTGTAGGAATATCAAGATGTCTTCCCTGAGGACATACCTAGTGGTTTACCTCCATTAAGGTGAATTGAACATCAAATTGATCTCATCCCTGGAGCAACTTTGCCTAATAAACCACCTTCTAGGAGCAATCCTGAGGAGACTAAGGAGATGGAGAGCCAAGTAAGTGAACTTTTGGATAAAGAATGGGTACGTGAAAGCTTGAGTCCATGTGCCGTTCCAGTTCTACTTGTGCCCAAGAAGGATGGAACTTGGAGGATGTGCACCGATTGTCGCGCCATAAATGCTATAACGGTAAAGTATTGCCATCCTATTCCTAGACTAGATGACATGCTAGATGAGCTACATAGAGCTGTAATTTTTAGTAAAATTGATCTTAAAAGTGGCTATCATCAAATAAGAATAAAAGAAGGGGATGAATGGAAGACTGCCTTCAAAGCTAAGCATGGTTTATATGAATGGTTGGTTATACCATTTGAGTTAACTAACGCACCTAGCACCTTTATAAGATTAATGAACCATGTCTTACATGCATTCTTAGGCAAGTTTATGGTCGTTTAGTTTGATGACATTCTTATTTACAGTAAAATTTTAGACGAGCATGTCATGCATGTCAAGGCCCTTTTGGAGGTTCTTCGAAAGGAACGATTGTATGCCAATCTTAAAAGGTGCACTTTTTGCACTGATCAAATTTTGTTCCTAGGATATGTTGTGAGTGCGCAAGGCATACATGTTGATCAAGACAAGGTAAAAGTGATAGTAGAGTGGCCGACCCCTACATCTCTTAGTGAAGTAAGAAGTTTCCACGGGTTGGCTAGCTTTTATCGTCATTTTGTCAAAAATTTTAGCACAATTGCAACCCCACTTACTTCTATCATCAAGGAGAGCCAAGCCTTTCATTGGGGAGATGAACAAGCTAAGTCTTTCCAATTACTCAAGCACAAACTCACATATGCACCTTGTGACGCCCCGAAAGAATGAGTGTGAGAACCCGAAAATTTTTATATATTTTCGAGACATTATTTTGTTTCCTTGTCTATAATTTTATGCCTTTCTCCAATATATTAATTTCCTATACATTTTTATAAGGGAATATAGTTTTCAAATCATTTCCTTGATACAAGTTAGTCCACGTTAAGTTTGAAGTGTATTATGGACGTGGGACCCGCTAGTGCGGTAAATGCAATATATTTTTGACAACTTGTTAGAGTTTTGTATTAAGTGATATTATTTTATAAGGTGTTAAGAGATAATTAGAGGTTAGCTAGATTAATGAGTATGGAGAGACAAGAGGATAAGGTTAAACATATAAGGTGCCACATGTCGCGTTTCTATTCGAGGGTGGACTTTTGACCAAGATATTTTTACCTTCTTAAAGCTAATTTTGACCAAAATATTTCTTCATTCTTAGCCCCTTTGGCCGAGCTTCTAGGGAGAGAAAAGAAGGAAAAAAAAACCCTCCAACTTTCTTCATCCAATCTTGCTTAATCTCACAATCCAACCGTTAAAACCTTGATTTGCTCCATAAAAACCCTTCTCTTAGTAGTATTGAAGTAGTTGGTGGAGTTGTTTTGGGAGAAAGAAACCTAAGCTACTATCTTTCTTGAGTTGTAAAGGTAAGTTGCTAAGAAATTTCCCTTTTGTTCTTAATAAAGATAGATTAGTGATTTCTAGTGGCTTAACATGTTAATTTGTGGAAGACTTCATGGGTTTAAGTAGTGTTTGTTAGATTTCTGATTTAATGGAGATTTTTCTGATTTTATATGATGATCATGGTTTAATCATGGTATGATGGCTTGTAGTGTAAACTGAAGCTTGTATATGTTAGTTACGATTGTTTGCGGAAAATTTCAGTTTTGTGCGGAAATTCCAGGTTTAGGGTTTAAATTTGCCCTGTTCTGACCGGATTTATTCGAGCATGTTAGAGGCCGAATCAGGCTTAGGTTAAAACATGAAAGTTGTAGCAAATGGTGTCTGCCTGCAAAATTTCAACTTGATTCGAGTACTGTAGCATGTGAAATGACAGAAATACCCCTGACTGCCCATGAACCCTGTTTCGCGCCCAGATTTCTATTTTCGTGGAAATTTCCATTTTTGACCCTGAAAATGCATGATTTGGCTTTGGAGGTCTTCATGAGAAATGTAGGTACATGTCTTGGCTTCGAAACGCCATAAGATTCGTTTCAATCCGATAAGTGTAACTTCAGTTGTGGTTGTTGTGCCGAAAGGTGTATTTGATAGTTTATGATGTGTATGAGGTTGATTTGAGATGAATTGGTGTTGCTTGTAGGATGGAAAAGTAAGGAAATTAAGGGGATATGCTGTCCGATCTTTGAAAGCATTTGATTGCTTTGAGTTGGAGTTGAAGGGCTTGGATTTGAGCAAGGCAACGATATATGATGGATGGTTCCTGAGCCGTGGTTGGTGAGTGACCCCTCAACTATTTCCAAAGTTACTTTTGAATTATTTCTTGCATCGCTTACCCGATTGCATAACTAATTCTTGCATTGGTCGCTCAATTTGCATATCATTTGTGTATATGTGTATGCCATGACATAACTTGACTCCGATGAGTTCTTGGGAAATCTTGTGATTAGAACCAACGTCTCCACTACTGTGTAGTTGGAGCAATTGGCTCCCTTGTACTGTTTGACTTTTCTGGATCCGTTGGAGCATTGGAATTCTAAGTACGATGATTTCACTGGTCCACATGAGCATTAAATGTACATTTGATTACTGATTCATGTCATCATCTAAATGCACTATTGGGAAGCTTATTTGTTTTCTGATTTTACTGGTTACTCACTGAGCTTTTAGCTCACTCCCAATTATTTTCTTCTCCCCACAGGGATTGAGGCAAAGGAAGAACTTGTATTTGGGTCTTTGTGTGACTGGAAGACGTATATCTTGTATAGTTTAGATTTGGATTTATTCTATGTACTAGTTGGGCTTGTACAAATCTTTGGATTTGAAATGGATGTATGTGTACGTTCCACGCTTAGAATTAGTTTCCGCTTCGCTTATGATATGTAATTCTTGGGAAATTTGATGTAATATTTGAGATTTATATTGTAATTTGTTTGAGGGTTGTAGTGAGTGACTGAGTCCCGGCGAGAGTTGGGCAGGCGGTCCGCCGAACCCTTTGGTTCGCCTTAGGAGGAGGTGGTGTGACGACCCCATTTTCCCCTAAGGCGAACCAGAGGGGTTAACGGACCGCCTGCCCAACTCTCGCAAGGACTACGAACCCGAAACACGCAAATCAAAACTAATTCACGAGGAAAAATTCAATAACACAAGCGATTAACCTTTATTACTACTCTTATCATCACAGAATTACCACGGAAGAAAGTGTAACGCTCGAGCACTCGAATCGGCCAAGAAAACAAAAAATGAAAATTTTGTCGCGGATGAACAGCGACGGGCCACGTCACTATCCGGCCAGAATCTGGCCGGATTTCCGGCCGGATTCTTGGCCGGATATGAGGCAGTGGCCAAACCCCAAAAGGGATCGAAATCCCCTGTCAATCCGGCCGGAAGTTGGCCGGATTGCTCTGGCCGGATTGCGTCCAGTGGCTAAACTCAAAATTTTTTTCTTTCTCCCCTGCCTATCCGGCCTTGTATCCGGCCATAAACTGGCCGGATTCGTGAACAGTACCTTCGTCAAAAATCTTTTCCTTCCTTGTTCAAAACCGGTGTTCGCTCAAAACACATTAAACACATAACACAGTTAATCCAAAACTTGATATGGATATATATACATGAAAAGGTTCAATTGTACAACTCAAAAGGGTACTTAAATTCACATACATCAAAGTTTCCAGTGTTCGAGGAGCTACTCAAAACTAGCTACTTAACTAGCTCAACTCAATTTCTCAAAACTTGGATCCAACAGTGTTCCTGTAAGGAAAACAAAACAACCGGGGGGGGGGTGAGCTTACGCTCGTGAGGTACCAAATGCACAAATAGATTATACAGACTAACAAACACACATAAGAGTGCCTTTATTAAACCAACCATGTATAAAAGGATACGGTCGGCCCTCAGGGGCCGTTCTCCACTTGCCATACTTGATCGTACTCATTGACACTCCGTCAACTATTAAGGCGAAACAAAACCGTAGACTCCTCTTTACACCATTTCCTTCCACCATTCACCCCCTTACCGGGCCCGAACACCTCACAGTTACAAAAGGTAATACTCGAGTATACCATCGGGTCGAGGAGTTAACACTCCACTCGACTATCAGTGACCCAAAGGCTCGTTAACGATTCGCCCAAGCCCTCGCCGGCACGACTCGAATAACGGCCTAAGGGAAGGAGCTCAGATTTCACAATGATAATAGGGCATAGCCCTAGCAGATGTCAAACCATATACACATGAAATTTCATAGTCCAATAGTAACAATAATGCAAGTAAGTGGTCAAGAGCGATAAGGTACACCCTTGACCTCTTCAAGTCATTCAAGTCACATAACACATAACAAGTACATTTAACCATTCAATGATACACTCACCAAGCAATCAAGTAATTCACACGTTCGCGTCAGACGTAGGCCCCGGACCACCGGTACGACCTAAAACAAGCAAGAGAGCATATTTGAGACTCAACCACGAATCAACGTATTACTAGTACAAGATACTCAAAAGTAAAACGGAGTAACGAAGGTGTGGACGTGAACCACTTCAACATTCTTCCATTTCCATTCAAATGCCTCTCAAATCAAGGGCACCCACATTTCTAACCAATTGGGAGGCATTTCCCCACAATTTCTTCACATTCTCAACCTAACCAACAACATCCAACTCATACAAATGCACTTATGTATCATAAACTAGTTCATACACCTTATTTGAGTCACAATAAGCTCAAGTACACATCAATTAGTGGTATGAAAGCCATATATAGAAAAGCCCCAATTCACCAAACCCTAAAACCAAAATTGCTCACAAATGCAGAAATTTTCCGCAATCAACCACTACTAACACTTATAAGCTCTAAATCATACAATATAAAACCATCACACCTTATTCAATCATAAGGGATCATATAAAACAGAAAATTCCTCAATAAATAGAAAATTGACATAACCCATCCATAAGTCATGAAATAATCCACAAAATGGTATCTTTAATCACTATCACCTTCCAATTTCATCTTATCAACAACAAAGAAACAAATTCTTACTCACTTACCTTACAAAGACTAGATACAAGGTAGATGGAGGTCTCTCCCTTCAAACAAAAACCACCAAGCACTTCAATCACTCCTAGCAAGAAGGTTTTATGGAGGAATTCAAGAAATAAACGGTTAGATGTTATGATTGAGGCAAGGAATAGAAGGAAAATTGAAGAAGTTTCTCTCCTCTTTTCTCTCTAGTTGGCTGGCCAAGAAAGTGGAAAATGAAGAGGAAATTTGGTCAATTTTTAATTTAGTAAAGGTGTAAGACAAGTCAAAATTCTAACTCCCAATGGAATTGCAACAAGTGGCCTTGCCAAGCTTATCTTAATTCCTTGTCTTGTAATGTTTAATTACACTAGCTAACCTCTAATTAATTCATAACACAAGGTCATAGAGTCTCCGTATATAAAATTTTTTCCCAACTACATTTTTACGGCACCGATCGCCCTAGTGGGTCCCACAACCACTATACACACCTAAAAACACAGAAAATAACTTATATCCTGAAAATGATACAAAATTCATATTTTCTCATAAAATCCCTCAAAATATTCATATAATAAAGAAAACACTAAAACTAAGCCTAAAAGCCTAAAATAAAATGTCTAGAAATAAGAAAATTTTCGGGGTCTCACAGGTGGGCTGTCACACACCTGTACTTAGATTGCCTAACTTTGATCAAACATTTGAAATTGAGTGTGATGCATCTGGTATAGGTGTCGGGGCCGTGTTGCTACAAGAAGGAAAGCCGGTGGCATATTTTAGTGAAAAAATAAATGGAGCATCTTTGAACTACTCCACATATGACAAAGAGCTCTACGCTTTAGTTAGGGCTTTGCAAACATGGCAACACTATTTAAGGCCTAAAGAGTTTGTTCTACATACGGATCACGAGTCGTTTAAGCACCTCAAGTCTCAAAATAAATTGAGCAAGCAACATGCATGATGGGTAGCCTTCATTGATAGTTTTTCATTCATGATCAAGTATAAGTCCGGGAAAAGCAACGTGGTAGCGGACGCAGTGTCTAGAAGGTACACTCTTATTACCACTCTTGATGCCAAATTACTTGGGTTTGAGTTGATTAAGGATGCTTACACTAATGACCCTGACTTTGGAGCTATATTTGTTGATCTTCCACGGCTTGATCGTGAGAATTACTACATTTCCCAAGGTTACTTATTCTTCAAGGATAAGTTGTGCATACCATCTTGTTCAATACGAGAAATACTCGTAAGGGAAGTGTATGATGGAGGTCTTATGGGACACTTTGGGGTTGCTAAGACATTGTCTATCCTCCAAGAGCACTTTTATTGGCCAAAGATGAGGCATGATGTAGAATGTATCACTCAACGGTGTGTAACTTGCCACCATGCCAAGTCTAAGGTAAACCCCTATGGACTCTACACCCCATTACCTATTCCTAGTATTCTATGGGTTGATCTATCTATGGACTTTGTACTTAGATTACCTAGGACTAGATATGGACATGATTTTGTTTACGTGATTGTTGATCGTTTCTCTAAGATGGCACATTCCATGTCATAAAACTGACGATGCTAAGCATATAGTCGATTTGTTCTTTAGGGAAATTGTTAGATTGTATGGAATGCCATGCACTATTGTTAGTGATAGAGATGTCAAGTTCCTTAGTTATTGTTGGAAATCTTTGTGGAGTAAACTAGGAACTAAACTCTTGTTCTCTACTTCTAGTCACCCTCAAATTGATGGTCAAACTGAAGTAGTTAATAGGAACTCTATACTTTATTGCATGCTATCATCAAACAAAATCTTAAATCATGGGAAGATTGTTTGCCCCATGTTGAATTTGCTTACAACCGCACAGTCCATAGCACCACACAATACTCACCATTTGAAGTCGTTTATGGTTTTAACCCTCTCACACTTCTCGACCTATCGCCTTTACCTATGTCTGAGAGAGTTAATATGGATGGATTGAAACGGGCTGAACAAATGCGTACTTTGCATCAAAAGGTAAGAGATAACATTGAGAAAAGAACATCTCAATTTATTCACAATGCTAACAAGGGTTGTCACAAGATGATTTTTGAACCAGGCGATTGGGTGTGGATTCACATATGTAAGGAAAGATTCTTGGTACAAGGACGCAATAAACTCTTGTCTAGAGGTAATGGACCTTTCCAAGGTCTAGAGCGCATCAATGATAATGCCTACGAGTTGGACCTATCAAGTGAGTACGGTGCACACGCTACTTTCAATATGGCTGACTTAAGTCCCTATCTTGCAGATGATGAACTTGATTTGAGGACAAATCGCCTTCAAGAGGAGGGGATTGATGCAAGCGGGATGGCTGACCAAGGCATGGCAAATGGTGTTCACGTTGAACTAAGTGGTCCGATGACTAGGTCACGTGCCAAGAAGCTTAGGGAGTCAACGCAAGCCCTAGTTTGTGCCATACACGAGGGAGTTGACCATGCAAACGTTATTCACAGGCTTGAGAAGGAAGAAACAATTCGTTATACGCTAGTTTAAGCTCTTGAGCCAAGTGAAACAAAGTTGGGAGATTCGTTCTAGGACTAAAAAATTCAGTTGTTTGTCTTGATGTTGTTTGAGCAACGGTTTTAATGTTAATTATCTTGCTAAATTTAGTTATTAATTGCTTTAATAAATTCGGCCAAGATTAGGGTTCAAATGGGCTGATTTTTATCATTTAAATTTAGGAAATAAGTGGTTCCAAACAACATTAGCTTTTGAGTCTATGTAAGGCTATAAATAGCCAAACACTTCCATCATTTCATTAGTTATTTTTTGGGAATATATCAGAATTTTGTGTGTTAAACACCTTTTCTCTTGTCCAAGAGAGTCTCTTTTGAATACTTGAGAGTATTCATCGAACTTATCAATCAAGTATACACCTTGGTGGTGGCATTCTTCTACCTTTAACATTGGTTCACTAAATCTTTCGATTGTGGGTTGAGATTCAATTCAAGATTCGCAATCTAGGGTTTAGAAGGGTCAAGTGTTATTCCATAATTCAACTTGATTTGCTTCGTCTAGATCCGAGACTACGTGGGATACGAGTTCATACCTTCAGGCAGGTTCATATCAACAAAAAAAGATTTACAAGCAAATTAAACAGTTTAAAATATCAAGTAAAACAATTACAAAACAAAATTCCTTCATTAAAAACAAAAGACTTAGAAATAGAAGCAAAATTAGTTTTAGTAAATAATACTTTAGAAGCATCCACTTCTAAATACTCAAGAAGGAATCCTAATTTCTAAAAAAGAAAAATCAAATCAATATTTTTGCAAATATTAGAGAAAATAAACCTTCAAAAATGGTATATAATGGTAACAATAGTAATAGAAGAATTTAAAGAAACTTTTTTAACATTATTTGAGATACAAACATTCTTTTATAATTGCAAAAAATATTGATCAATAGTTATAGTAGAAGAGGATACATATCAAACAACATTTACTTCTCTTTTTGGACATTATGAATGGAGTGTAATGTCTTTTGGATTGAAAAATACTCCTTTAGAATTTTAATATATCAAAATGATATTTTTAATCCATACAGAACATTCATAATTGTTTATATTGATGATGTATTAATATTTTCAAAGTCTCTTGATCAACATTTAAACATTTAAATATTTTCTTCAATATTGTGAAGAAAAATGGTTTAGTTGTATCAGCCTTAAAGATGATTATTCCAAACTAAAATAAGATTTTTAGGCCATGATATTTATCAAAGAACTATTAAACTAGAGTTTGCTAATAGATTTCCAGATGAGATTAAAGATAAAAATCACTTGCAAAGATTTTTAGGATGTCTTAATTATGTGTCTAATTTTTTCCAAAATTATACCAAATTTGTGCTCCATTATTTCAAAGATTACAAAAAAAAATCCACCTACATGGTCTATTCAACATACTTTTGTAGTTTGCATGCTTTAGGATAAAGTTAAATCACTACCATATTCAGGAATTTCTCAACCATCTGCATTTATGATAGTAGAAATGGATGCCTATAACATAGGCTATGGAGGAATCCCAAAACAAAAGATCTCAGCATCACAAGAACAATTAATTAGATTTTCTTTGGTTGGGTGGAGTTCATGCATTGTAAATATAGTCTGAATGGTCATCCTTGCTTTGCAGATGTTATGCTAGGGCACTCATGTACTTGGAAGCGGATGTTATCGGTCCAAG
The DNA here is from genome assembly GCF_003713205.1 of Coffea eugenioides. Lineage (NCBI taxonomy): Eukaryota > Viridiplantae > Streptophyta > Magnoliopsida > Gentianales > Rubiaceae > Coffea > Coffea eugenioides. Next base: position 39,005,308 of record NC_040041.1, read on the forward strand.
GTGTGGAGGAGCAGCACATAACATGGATTTTGAATAGTGGCTCATCAAGTTTTTGGCATGATAATTGGTTGGGGACTGGCCCTTTGTGCAAACAGGTGGAGTTCTTTGAAGAATATGCTGTTTTGAATTTTGTGGAAAATGGTGGGTGGAGTTTGCAGTGGTTATATCGTGTGTTACCTGCTGGATGGGTACATCAAGTGTTGAAGATTTCTCCTCCTTGTTCAAAATGGATGGATACAGTGCTGTAGTCTCCTACTCACTCGGGTGAGTTCTTTATATCCTCAGCCTATCAGGTAGTTTGACAAGGTGGCAATGGCTTTCGGGTGTGCCGTAAAAAATGTCATTTTTTATGCTAAGAGTGATGGCTGGTAGATTGCCAGTAATGCTAGCTTACATAGGTTTGGCATCTTGGGCCCATCCCATTGTTTCTGTTGTTCTCACCCTAGTCAAGAGCCCATCAATAGGGTTTTTTTTGAAGTGGTGGTTGGAGGGTCTAGCTCCAACTCGACTGTTAGACATAAGATCATTGATTGGGGGCTGAAGCTAGCTAGGATTCCTCAGCTTAATTGCCTCCTCCGACTTGTGCCTTCTTTGATTTGTTGGAATTTGTGGAAAGCGAGGAATAAGGCTTTCTTTTAAGGGCGATGTCGCGCCCCATTTTTTAATAAAAATAAATAGTATAATAAGTGAGTGAGATATGGTTTGAAAAATAGTGATGTGTGTGAAAAAGAAAAAGGCCATGGGACTTTGAAATGCGACGGTTTGGCCAAAATAGTAATCTAAAAAGGTTTTGATAAGAGTGTAGGAGTCACCAATTGGTATCGAGTTAGGGTGTACCAAGTCACCCAAAAAATGTGAATTTAAAAATGTAAAAAAAGCCTTTTTAGATTGACTCTAAAATCTACGATAAATCAGAGAAAATGGTTCGGGGGTCGCGGTTGAAGAGAGGGAAGGCAAAGACAATGTCTAAGGCACCCTCTCAACCTAGCCTAAGCTAGTTGCATGATTTAGTCATGATTTTCCTAATTTCTAGCCAAAGATGTATCGCATTTGGATGTGACTAACATGGATGCAATCCTAAATCTAAATCTCTTAGAGGCTCGATCGGACTAGATCACATGAGTTGTGATAGCCAAGGATAAGCCCTCTAAGAGGTCACGAGTAATGCTAATGACGAAAAAATGAATGAAATGAATGTATGCAATGTGAAAACATGAGCTTGTGTGAAGTGAGCAAAATATAAAAGATAATAGTGTGTAAATGGGTGTGCAAGGTGAGGTACGTAAAGTGATAGTGTGAAGTGCATGTGTGCTTAGTAGTAGTATATAAAGTGCAAGTGGTAGAGTAAAAAATGTGCAAAATAAGAGTTGTGTGAAGTGAAAAATATGGGAAAAGGGATAGAATATGAAGTGAGAGTGCAAAATGATAGTGGATGAATGAAATGCATGAACCCTAGAGGCATGCAAGCAAGACGGGTACGGGGAGACCCTAAATCGTGACTTTTGTTTTTCCTTTTGGTTAGAAAAAGAATGAGCGTGCTAAGGCTATGTGTAGCCAAACTCGTCCATTCCCCTTACCAGAAGGGTGACTCCCTAACCTAATCAAACAAATGACCCTAATAACTAGAATGAAATGCAAAAGCCCTAAAGATTGTGTTCAAATACGGGAAAAGGATAAAGGTTCATGCAAAAATGTAAAAATACTAAATGAATGAAAATGTAATGAAAGCATGCAAGTATGTACTAGCGACAAGGGGACGACCCTATTGGGTCTAGCATTGGACCAGCCCTTTACTAACGCTCTGTCACAAGCATTGGACTTGTGATGGCTCGAGGAGAAGACCATGACTAGCATTGGACTAACCACGGTGACGTGCATTCATCTACATAATCAGATATAATACTAAGGTAAATAGACATCCAAAGCACATAGTTTCACATAGCACGTAGCACGTAAACATGCTTATCTAGATGCAAATGCCCAGGGAAAGCAATTAAACACATAGGCATATAGGCACACATAAGCCCTATCTATTACAAAAGGGGAGGCCTTACTACAATCTAAGGGGAAAAAGAATAAATAAATAAAATAATAACCTAGCTATTACAACTTTGGCATTAAATTGCCTTTCAAATGATCAAAATTGAACTAAAATAAATATATCAAACTAACGCCAATCAAGCAAACAAATAAATAAATGAAATAAATAAATAAATAAAAAACATTCAAGAGGCACACAATCAAACACGTAAAGGCACATAGGGCACATAGAGTCAAATAAAGTAAGAAATAAGGGATAGGGTGTACCTCCCTTGAATTGGAGCCCTAAGGAAATGGAATTACTCTCTTATTTACCCTCCAAAAACAAAGAAAGGGTCAAGGCACCACTTTAATTAACAAATAATCATGAAATTAAATCAATTAAATCATGTAAACAACCTACATTTAAGGAATTAAAAGAATGAAGGGCTTGATTGCAAAACTCAACAAAACTTTGGGGGTCAAATTATAATCATTACAAAGATCCGGGGTCACAATTAAAGAAAAATAAAGTTCAGAGGCCTATTTGCAATTAAATTAAGGACCCAATTGAAAGAAGCCTAAAGTTTTTAGGGCCGTAGCATAATTAAGGAAAAGTCTGAGGACTTATTTGCAAATTCATTTTTTAGTTTCTTAATGGATCAGGCCACTGGGTCATTTCTTGTTTGTTGGGGCCAAAAGTCACTTGGCCCAATCGGAAGTCCAAGGAAAAACAAGCAGGCTAGCCCATCATTTTCACTAATCTAGCTCATACAAAGTTAAGGGCTTTAAGCCTCCAAGCCCAAATCATCAGTCCAGAAGAAATACATCAAAATCTATTACCAAACCCAACCAAATAAACCTCTTACCCAAAAAATCCAATTTCCCTAAACCCAACATGATAAAATCCACAAAATTATTAAGCCACAATTATGATCTAAAAAAACAAGAAATAATCAAGCTAAAAGACTACTTATGCATATAAAAAGATAAATAAGATCTAAAAGGAAGAAACAAGTTCACTTTTTCCAATTTTCCGAGTCATATCAAAACAAGGGGGAAGATTAAGGGATTTCAACACAACAAAAATAGGGATCTAATTGACATTATTGTGAACATTTTGGGGTCAAATTATGAAGTTCTAAAATTCTGGGGTTAAACCACAAGACAAGGAGAATAAGCATCAGTTTCCATTTCCGTCGAACTCATACAAGCAATCATCGTTCGGGCATTTTAACAAACAGGTTGAGGGCATTAGAATTTCATCAGATTTTTGCTCGAATTGAAGTTAATCGGCCCCAAAATTGTTCAAAAAGCAAGAGCTTTCAGTCCAATTTAACACATAAGGCACATATAATCTAAAATTATGAACAAACAACATGAAACTTCCACTGCACAAAACGCATGGCAGACGTGCTCTGAAAATTTCCCAAACCTATGTTTATGAAATTAACTATTTTGACAAGCATGAAACCTCCTGACTGTTCGTTCTTCCTCACACGCACAACGCAAGCAAAAATCATTTTCAAGTGGAACTTTCGGTTAGGCATTTTATCAAACAATACATGAGCGTAAAAAAAATCAGCAAATCTGTGCTCAATCAAAGTAACAATCAGCCCCAAAAATTATCAGAAACAGAGAAATTCAAAAATTGAGGCCAATTAGCAGGAAAATTACACTAGATGAAGCCACGGCAGTTCCATTTCAAAAGCTAGACAAAAACTGAAAAATTTTGGAGAGAAACGAAACTTACAGTGCTTTTGTAAGGTAAAGATTCGTGGATGGAGATGGGGAAGGCTACCGAGAGAACATCTTTAGTGTGGCCGACGAAACGGCGAGCGATGGTGCCAATGGTTCTTCCGATGGGCTCTCCTTGCTCTGTTTCTTCGCAACTCTCCTTCTTTTCCTCTCGTCCACCACCCCTTTTGCTTGTGAAGCCCTCTGCCTTTTTTTGTTCCTTGATTTTTGTTTCCCTCAAGATGAGACCCTCTCTCTCTGCTTCAGATTTCTCACTTTCCTCTCCATTTCTATCTCTTTCCCAGAAGCTTTTTTCCCTTTTTCTTTTTTTTCCTTTGCCCTGACAGTCTCCTCCGTTTCTCCCTTTCTTTGGCTGGTTTCCTCTCTCAACCTCCTCAGATTCGCTCTAAAACCCCTTGATTTCTACCTCTGTCCGTTGATCTTTGTTTTTTGCCCCCAGCTCCTTTTAGCCGCTATTTTTCTTTACTCTCTTCTTTTCTTTTCCTTTGCTGTGTTTTTCTCAATCTTCTCCAGATTCAGCCGCCACTCTCATCTCTCTTTTTTGTCTCTCCTTTTTTTTTTTGCCCCCCCAAATTCCCCCAGCTTTTCTTTGGTTCTCCGCTGACCTTTTTCTCTCCCAGTCGGCCATTCATTTCCCTTTTTGTCATTTCTTTTTTTTAAAAAAATCTTGGGCCTCCAAGTGTCTCTAACACCTAACCCCTAGGTGCTTTGTTGTCTAGTATCCAAAGGGACACTTGTCCCCATGCATGCCCCCTCCACTTGTCATTTTTTATTTTTTTCTTTTTTCTTTTTCTTTTTTCTTTTCCTTTTCCTGAAATTTAGTATATATATAAAAAAATACTTTTAACCGTAAATAAAAGAAAAATAAAATAAAATAAGAGACCCAAAAACAAAAATAAAATAAATAAATAAATTAAAAAACCTAAAATTGAACACATAAAGCTAAACTTAAATCAATTAAATAAACAAAGTTGAAAATAAAAAATTTGGTGTCTACAGGCGACTGGAGTCGGTGAGTAAAGTTTGTGAAAGGATTGTCGGGGAGAGAGATTTTTTCACTTAAGTTTCAGGAAATGGATACTCAAACTTGTCGTGGCCTATGCTCTTCGATATGTGGCTGGTGTGAGACGAGAGTTCAATGTTAAGGCTGTTAGATGGAGTCGTCCGTCACAAGCGGTGGTGTAGCTGAATACAGATGGTAGTTCAAGAGGGAATTTCGGAAGGAGCAGTGGGGGCGGTGTTTTCAGGAATTCTGAGGGGAGATTCTTGTTAGGGTTTTCATGCCATTTTAGGGAGATGACCAGGTTGCGTGCAGAGTTGAAATCGATGCTATATGGTATGTGACTAGGGATTGCACGGGGTTTTCCAGTTTGCACTTAGAATCAGACTCTTTGATGCTTGTCCAAATGCTTAATGGGCGGGCCAATTGTCCATGGAATTTATAGAGAGAGATACAAGAACTTATGAATTATCAAAATTCTTTTATGGTTGTGTCACATTGCTTTCGAGAAGCAAATAAGCCTGCGGATCGTCTTGCAACTATTGGAGCTAATTTAGGGGAGGATGTAATGTATGATTCTTTCATGACCCTGCCAAAACTTGTGAGAGGAGATGTTAATTTGGATAGGTTTGGACTCCCCAGTTTTCATAGAATGCAAAGATAATAGGTCCAGATTTTCACCTTGATCAGTATCTTGGAAGGTAAGTTACGATCCCCCTCTGTGTACTATGGTTTGCTTTCTTGCAACTTAATAAACCAAAATATTTTGAAAAAAAAGCCACTATACTGAAAAAAATAGGTTTTCATTCAGGTGTTTAGTTCGGACCACAAAAGGACCATTCTACAATCAAAAAGGAGATTTTATTGGTTGTACTTTGTATTTCAAAATGATTTATACAACAAAAAATTTCTTTTAAGAATTGATTGCAAATTAGCGAAAGAGGTTTTGCAAAACAGATGTGTAAAATATAGTTGGCAAGGTATTTTATCAGTATTTGATTTCAAATTTAAATTCATTAAAGAAGAAAATAATTCACTTCTTGATTTTCTAGCAAGAGAATTCTTTTTAGGGAAAAATGAATGTTTCAAAACATAGTAAGGATAGAGAGAAGATTCCGAGAACTCAATCGGTGAAAGATTATGAAATCACTTCTAGTCAAATTCTAATTTCAAACTAATTTCAAGCTTTTCAAGATTCTTCTCCATTTTCATATGCTCAATCCACTCAAACTACTTCTCCTTCAAAACCATCATAAAACAAATTTCATTCCCAAAATGTTTCCTCAACAAATACCTCTTACTTACATAATCGCTCGCCTAGCATATTGTCCTTACCAAATTCAAGGAAACCACAAGGTTAAACACTTTGAACCATCTTATACAAAAGATCCCTGAAGGATGTCAATGGTATCCTAATGATACTATAAAAACTCAGTGGTATTATGAACTCACTCTTCTTAATACAAAATTGGTGGAAATTCTGCATCAACCTACTCACAAAATTTCATATAAAATAGTCTTCTCAAAATGCATCGTTAAAACGGTTTGTAAACCTGATGAATAGGTTTCTTTTTGTTCTAAAAAAAATTCTATTCAATTCACTCTTGATGGATACACATATTAATACTACAAATTGCTTGATATAGAGATTTTCTATATCGACTGTTTGACCACTCTTGGTTTTTTACGTTTCATATTAATTGCAATAGATAATTTCCTATCTGGTCCTACCATTAGTGGGTTTATTTTGGATCTCAAAGTGCGAGAAGCCAGTTCAGGAATGCAAAGAACGGAACCAAATAAAGGAATTATGGATTGGGTCAGGAATACTGGTTGGAATTCGGTTATGGATAAAAGAACTTCCTATGTTATACTATTCCATTTTCGACGACGAATTTATTTGATAGCTCAGATATTGTTATTCATGATATTGATCCGATTCAAAACCATCGAGAGGTAATTCATTCATTGAATTTACAGGCGAAAGGTTTAACATCTCTATGGGATTAAATCCCGAGTTATTGCGAAAGAAAAAAAAAGATTAGATTATGGAAGTAAATATTCTTGCATTTATTGCTACTGCACTATTCATTCTAGTTCCTACGGCCTTTCTACTTATAATTTACGTAAAAACAGTCAGTCAAAATAATTAATTTGAATTATACCTTAGAAAAGTTTCAGAAGAATTATATTCAAAACCAATAATGTTCTATATGGTGTTAAAGTTTCATGGATTTTCTACTGTAATTATAAAATAAGTCAACATTACCAAAATCGCAATCATTTCTCTAATAATAGAATTCAAAACGCAAATGGTGGACAAGAATTTCACTCAATATTGTTCTTAAGAAACTGTGACAAAATTCATTCGAACTAGTGAGAAAATTAATGGGATATTAAGCTGGTGTTAAAAGAAATTCAGCAAGAATCTATTCCAACTACCCCTGCCAAAGAACACTCAAGTTCAAGATTCACTCATAAATTTTTATTCAAAATGATGGAAAATCCTGACATATTACATGTGACAGCCCCACCTTACCCTAAGGCGAACCAAAGGGTTCGGCGGACCGCCTACCCAGCTCTCGCCGGGACTTAGTCATTCACCTCAAGGAATTGAAGATAAAATTTACAAAACAAGCTAATAAGGATCCCAAACTTAAAACATAAACTTATATACATTCCTATCTCCAAAGGAATTACAAAATTCAAATTTACAAAGGTTCCCAGTTCCTCATGCATCCAATCCTTGCCAAGTGCTAAGGCGAGAACCATTACAAAAGAATCCAAAGAACTAGACTAAGCTAGTCTATACAGAGCTCTCGTCCTTGTTCGCATCCCTTGTTAAGGAAAACAAAACTAACAGAATGAGCTAAAAGCTCAGTGAGGTTCCAAACACATAGACAAACCATGAGTTCAATACATTAACCATAGATAGCAAGTAATTCAAGAAACATGACAATATAAAGCAATAATAACATTCATTAGAAGGATACGTGCTCACATGGAGCCATTCATTCATTCATTCTCCTTTCATTTCCTTGTTCCTCCAATCGTTTGAAAATGCATTTTGATAAGTAAATCCTTCATTTACATTGACATTCATTCATTCATTTCATTTCACCCCCTCCTGGACGTTGGCCAGGCTCCACCAGACTACAAGGTAATACTCGACTACACCAAACGTTCACCCAGGGTCACTAAATCGCCCGACCGAGTCCGCTTCTGGCTCGAGTCGATCAGTAACGAAGGGCAGGGCGCCAAGAGGCTTACATTCATGCACATATAATCATTCAATCATTGAAAATTTCACATTCATTTAGGTCGAGTGCGATAAAGTACACACTCGCCTAGAAAACTCATTTTAAGCAATCATTGAAAACATTTAACATGTTATCATTCATTCATAACAAGTCATATAATCAAGAACAAGCCACATAGTCAATGAAAATATAACAAACAAGGAACACTCACCTATTTATGCAAAATAACGTCCAAAATATCCTTCCGAATATGACCCTCAGTCACCGATGAACCCTAAGTTTAAGCAAGAGAGAATATTACAGTTCATTTAGCAAAACAATTAGGTGAAATCGAAGAAAATCCGACTAATTACGAGTATAACGTATAAAGATGACTTTAAAGTGAAAAGAAGCATTTGGATCCGAGGACAGGAATAACTAAGGGTTTCGCGAACAAACGTAAAACTAAACTCAAAAGGGTTATAAAATTTTCGGCGGAAAACACTTGGACCAAAGACTAATCGGAATCCAACTAAATAGGCTAAGATAGGCTAAGAAATATTGTTTCTAGATCGTTTATGTGGCTCAATATATAACAAAGGTCCTGATAAAAATCATGTGAAAAGAGGACACAATTCCGAAGAAAACCCTAAACCATTCATCTTTATTTTGGCAAGAAAGAAGCAATCAGTTGATGGTGAAAACTGGATAGTGGTAGCTATGCATTACGTTTGGAAACGGTTAAAACGGTCACCACCTTCATTAAACGAAAGTGTAAAAGTTTACATAACATGTAGCTCATCTAACCTCCTTCAAGAGGACCAAAGTAGTTCTCAATGAAATACATCCAACTTGACACAAAAATCACATTTTCAATCCACTTTAACTCACTCACATTACAAGAAAATAACGGACGGCATTTCCCCCTAATTTCTTCACTTTCAACTTACGATCAAATACCCAATCTTACAAGAATCAACCACAATCACACATACGGTTCATAAGCAATAAAACACATCCAATTAGGCCACAATATCTCTCAATCAAAGCTAATTAGAAACTTAAAAGCCAACCATAAGAAAAACCCCCAAATTAAACCCTAAAACTAGAATTTATCCCCACAAACGGAAATTTTCCGCAAAACAATCGCAATTAACGCACAAAAGCTCCATTTAACACCATCTCACTCCATCAATCCAAGGCCAACTCATGATTATCATATACAATCAGAAAAATTCCCAATAAATCAGAAATGGGTCCAACTTGACTTAAAACCATGAAATCATCCACAATATAGCATACTTAACCACTACGAAGCACTAATATACCATTATCAAAACAACAAGGGAACTTTCTTAGCAACTCACCTTATAACTCAAGAAAGGTAGGAACTTAAAACTTCCCTTTCAAAAATCACTCCGTCAAAAGCTTGAAACCTCCTTAGTACACCCTCGTATGGAGTAGCTTGAAAATCCAACGGTGAAATCTCAAGATTCGGGCAAAAATTGAAACTAGGAAATGAAGAGCTTTCTTTCTTCTCTCTATGGTGCACGGCTGAGCTAAGGAAGAAATGAAGATATTTTGGGCCAAAAAACAGTATAAACAGGTAGGAAACAGGCGGTCAAAGTTAGTGGCCACCTGTGACACGTCACAATCCGGCCGGAATCTGGTCGGATTTCCGGTCGGATTCCAGGCAGAGGAGAATAAATTTTTTTTTCAAAACCTTCAACAATCCGGCCAAGAACTGGCCGGATTTGGCCCTTCACTTTTTTCACAAATTTTTCCTTCTTTTCCTAATTCAATTGCCGCGCTCATCCGTACTTCCAACACGTACACATCTATACATATATCTCACAAAAATACACGTAATAACAAAACTTTCCTTTGTTTAAAACAAATGGTTAACAAATTTTCACTTAAAAGGGGAAGTGAGAATAAATAAAAGGCTGAGAAAATGTGAAAATTTTTAGGGTTCTCACACTCTATCCCCCTTAAGAAATTTCATCCTCGAAATTTTTTTTTTTTTTACCTTCATTTGCTTCAGACGTGTCCGGAACTATTTGGTTGTCTATCGCATAAACCTTCGCCGATATACTTTTTCGATTCCCTCTTTTATTCGCTTGTTTTGATTTGGCTCCATCCAGTTGCGGAGTACTACTTTCACGTAACTGTCTCCTCGGACAGTTACTAACTTGATGATCACCACTTCCGCAAATCAAACACTTTCGCCATTTCCGCCAACAATCATTCTCGGTGGGATTGGCCTTTCCACAGTAGCCATAAGTCAAGTGAGAAGCCATCTTTTGGCTTTCTTGAGAAATCTCCTCATGTCCGATTTGGCTTCCTTTTGTAGACCTTTCATCTACCGCCCCTAATGTCCATGATGGGCGGGGTAACGGGTTCACTTTCTACACTTTAGAAGGTGCTATCGTTTCACTAGATTCCTCAATCACACTACCAGCTGCACCTCTTTTCCGAGTTTGGGAGGCTTTTACCTGTGCCTTTGCATTCTCAATTCGTTGGGCTTTCTCAAGGGCCTCCGTAAATGTATTAACCTGAACCGCCGCTGGAGCTTCTTGAATTTCCAAATTCAATCCCTGTATAAACCGTCTCACTTTTCTCTGTTCCGTGGCCACTAAATCGGAAGCGAACTTGGATAGTTTGGTAAATTTCATTTCATATTCAACCACACTCAAGGTTCCCTGGCGTAGCCCAAAAAATTCATCATCTCTCCTTTCTTGGACTAAAGGTGGGAGGTACTTCTCGTTAAATTCTCTTATAAAGTTCGCCCATGTCCGTACAGTCCGTTCTCTTTCCCACTTTGCTTTAATCACATTCCACCATGCTCGGGCCGATCCTTCAAATTGGAACACCGGAAAGTTCACTTGTCTTTGCTCAGTATAGTTTAAAGCCGTGAAAATATTAACCATGGCCTCTAACCATTGTTCAGCTATATCCGGATCAGGCCCTCCAACGAATTTCGGAGGTACAAATTTTTGAAACCTCTCAAGATGCCAATCTTCTCCTATCTCAGGGTTCTGGGGTTGATTCACAGGCATTTGGCCTTGTTGGTCCACCAATCTTGCTAAAATATTTGTCATTTGTTGTATAACCGTCGCCATTTGGTCCCCGGCTTCAACCCTCGTTCCTTGTACTGGCTCAGCTGTTGTTTCCCTTTCGTCTCTTGGCTCTTGGGCTCGTTTAGTCCCACGACCACGATCACGACCACGTCCACGTCTCCCTTCCATACCCTTTTCTCTCTCTCTCTCTCTCTCTTTTCTTTTCCAAAAGTAATTTAATGGATAAACGGAGTAAATTGACTAAAATAACAAATTCTAACACACCAATTATACAAAGAAACATATACACAACATGATACAACATATACACAAAGAGACATATCAAGTTCAACAGATAATCAAAAGTAGTCAATATTACACAGGTAACATACCACAAACAAAAGTCATGTAGTAACATTACAAGGACAAATCAAAAGAAAAGGTGATATGTCGTCCCATACGCAGTTAAGATAACCCCGTCCGGTCTCTCACATCACTTTCTATTCGAACTAAACGTCCGTTGACTTCTTGTACTCATTTTAGCCAAACAAAGCCTATTAATGTTCCCAAACTGCAAGTCACAAGCACTTAGTACCACTTCAACTCTGGAGTACTTAGGCACGAGAATTCGAAATAAGACAATTCACATCTCAAGTTGGCCAGTCCCAAGAGTAAACTATCTACAATCGAGATTCCTACCTGACATACCTATTTATTATCCTCAAATATCATAAGAACCATTTAAGGCCTATAACAATTCATGATTCATAACTTACGCTCAAACGAGCACTTAGCCCTTCATACTTATTCACCACTTAGCCCAAGCTCACTCCGCGCAGAGACCACTCGAAGCAGGCTCTGATACCAACTGTGACAGCCCCATTTTACCCTAAGGCGAACAAATGGTTCGGCGAACCGCCTGCCCAACTCTCACCGGGACTCAGTCATTCATCTCAAGGAATTGAAGATAAAACTTACAAAACAAGCTAATAAGGATCCCAAACTTAAAACATAAACTTATATACATTCCTATCTCCAAAGGAATTACAAAATTCAAATTTAGAAAGGTTCCCAGCTCTTCATACATCCAACCCTTGCAAAGTGCTAGGGCGAGAACCATTACAAAAAAATTCAAAGAACTAGACTAAGCTAGTCTATACAGAGCTCTCGTCCTTGCTCTCATCCCCTAACAAAACTAACAGAATGAGCTAAAAGCTCAGTGAGATTCCAAACACATAGACAAACCATGAGTTCAATACATTAACCATAGATAGCAAGTAATTCAAGAAACATGACAATATAAAAAAATAATAACATTCATTAAAAGGATACGTGCTCACATGGAGCCATTCATTCATTCATTCATTCATTCTCCTTTCATTTCCTTATTCCTCCAATCGTTTGAAAATGCATTTTGATAAATAAAACCCTTCATTTACATTGACACTCATTTATTCATTTCATTTCACCCCCTCCTGGACGTTGGTCAGGCTCCATCAGACTACAAGGTAATACTCGAGTATACCAAACGTTCACCCAGGGTCACTAAATCGCCCGACCGAGTCCGCTTCTGGCTCGAGTCGATCAGTAACGAAGGGCAGGGCCCAATTCAGCCAAGAGGCTTACATTCATGCACATATAATCATTCAATCATTAAAAATTTCACATTCATTTAGGTCGAGTGCGATAAAGTACACACTCGCCTAAAAAACTCATTTTAAACAATCATTGAAAACATTTAACATGTTATCATTCATTCATAACAAGTCATATAATCAAGAACAAGCCACATAGTCAATGAAAATATAACAAACAAGGAACACTCACCTATTTATGCAAAATAACGTCCAAAATATCCTTCCGGATATGACCCTCAGTCACTGATGAACCCTAAGATTAAGCAAGAGAGAATATTACAGTTCATTTAGCAAAATAATTAGGTGAAATCGAAGAAAATCCGACTAATTACGAGTAGAACGTATAAAGATGACTTTAAAGTGAAAAGAAACATTTGGATCCGAGGACGGGAATAACTAAGGGTTTCGCGAACAAACGTAAAACTAAACTCAAAAGGGTTATAAAATTTTCGGCGGAAAACACTTGGACCAAAGACTAATCGGAATCCAACTAAATAGGCTAAGATAGGCTAAGAAATATTGTTTCTAGATCGTTTATGTGGCTCAATATATAACAAAGGTCCTGATAAAAATCATGTGAAAAGATGACACAATTCCGAAGAAAACCCTAAACCATTCCTCTTTATTTTGGCAAGAAAGAAGCAATCAGTTGATGGTGAAAACTGGATAGTGGTAGCTATGCATTACGTTTGAAAATGGTTAAAACAGTCACCACCTTCATTAAACGAAAGTGTAAAAGTTTACATAACATGTAGCTCATCTAACCTCCTTCAAGAGGACCAAAGTAGTTCTCAATGAAATACATCCAACTTGACACAAAAATCACATTTCCAATCCACTTTAACTCACTCACATTACAAGAAAATAACGGACGGCATTTCCCCCTAATTTCTTCACTTTCAACTTACGATCAAATACCCAATCTTACAAGAATCAACCACAATCACACATACGGTTCATAATCAATAAAACACATCCAATTAGGCCACAATATCTCTCAATCAAAGTTAATTAGAAACTTAAAAGCCAACCATAAGAAAAACCCCCAAATTAAACCCTAAAACTAGAATTTATCCCCACAAACGGAAATTTTCCGCAAAACAATCGCAATTAACGTACAAAAGCTCCATTTAACACCATCTCACTCCATCAATCCAAGGCCAACCCATGATTATCATATACAATCAGAAAAATTCCCAATAAATCAGAAATGGGTCCAACTTGACTTAAAACCATGAAATCATCCACAATATAGCATACTTAACCACTACGAAGCACTAATATACCATTATCAAAACAACAAGGGAACTTTCTTAGCAACTCACCTTATAACTCAAGAAAGGTAGGAACTTAAAACTTCCCTTTCAAAAATCACTCCGTCAAAAGCTTGAAACCTCCTTAGTACACCCTCGTATGGAGTAGCTTGAAAATCCAACGGTAAAATCTCAAGATTCGGGCAAAAATTGAAACTAGGAAATGAAGAGCTTTCTTTCTTCTCTCTATGGTGCACGGCTGAGCTAAGGAAGAAATTGTGAGAACCCTAAACCTTGCATAATTTCTTAGCCTTTTGGTTTATTCTCATTCCCCTTTTAAGTGAAAATTTGTTAACTTATCGTTTTACACAAAGGAAGGTTTTTTGTTATGTATCTTTGTGTGTGAGATACGTATATATGTGTATGCATTAGAAGTACAATTGAGCGTGGCAATCGAACTTGGAAACGAAGAGAAAAATTTTGCAAAACAATGAAAGGGCCAAATCCGGCCGCAAATCCGGCCAGTTCTTGGCCGGATTGTTGTTGGTTTTTGAAGAAAAAAATTTCATCCGCCACTGCCTCAAATCCGGCCAGGATTCCGGCCGGATTGTAACGTGTCACAGTCGGTCAGCAGGTTTGACCGACTGTTTTTTTCTCTTTTTATACTCTTTTGGCCCCAAAATATCTTCATTTTGCTTCTTGCCTGACCGAGCCTCTTAGAGAGAAAGGGAGAAAAGCTCTAAATTTTCTTAGTTTCAATCTTTGCCAAAATCTTGAGTTTTCACCGTTTGATTTTAAATCCGGTCCATACGAGTGATCTCTTAGAAGGGGTAAAGCTCTTGGTGGAGTTGATTTTAAAGGGGAAGCCTTAAGTTCCTACATTTGCTTGAGTTGTTGCAAGGTGAGTTGCTAAGGAAGTTATTGTTTTGTTTGAATAATGGTATATTGATGGATTGTGAAGGTTAAAGATGCTATATTATGGATGATTTCTTGGGTTTAGGTCAAGTTGGACCATTTTCTAATTTATTTGGGATTTATCTGATTTTATATGAAAGTCATGGATTGGAATTGAATTGATGGATTGTTATGGTGTTAAATGGACTCTTTATACGTTAATTGCGGTTGATTGCGGAAAATTTCCGCTTGTGGTGTGAATTTCCGGTTCTAGGGTTTAATTTGGGGAATTTTCAATGGTTGGCTCTTAAGCTTCTAATTGACTTTGATTGAGAGGTATTATGGCCTAATTGAGTGTGTTTTATTGCTTGTTAATTGTATATGTGATAATGGTTAATTGCTATGAGTAATGGGTTTTTGATTGTTGGGTGGAAATGAAGAGAATTAGGGGAAATGCTGTCCGTTTCTTTTCTTGTCTTGTAAACAAGTTAAAGTGGTTTGGAAAAATGTGTTTTGTATAGAAGTTGGACGTATTTCCTTGAAAATTTCATCGGGTCTTTCAATAGGGGTTCGAGGGCTAAGTTTTTATTTGAACTTGTATATATCCGTTTGGCAAATAATGTGACCGTTTTACCATTCCAAAACATGATACCTCTTCGATTTGAAACACCAAATGTTTTCTTACTCCGTACCCAAAATAAAGAAGTATGAATTAGGGGTTTATCGACCGAGTTAGGGTTTTATCGGCCACAAGTGAACTACTTTCAAGTAAGGTTTTAAGATTCCTCCTTTTCCATATGATTTTCATCAAAACCCTTGTTATATAACCTCTACTTGCATATATAGTGACTTTTAGCCACACAAACGATTCTTTACGATTCCGAAAGAATATTTCCTCAGCCTATCTAATTGTCTTTTGATTTGTCGTTGGTCAAATGTTTTCCGTTGGAATTCTATAAGCCTTTTAGCTTGGTTTCACGATTGCTTTTGAAACCCTAGTTATTTTCGCCCATGCGTCCAAAAACCCTCTTTTTACTTGAAAGTCATCTTTACACGTTTTACTCATAATTAGTCGGGTTTCTTCGTTTCCCCTTAAATGTTTTGCTCGATAAACTGTAATATTTTCTCTCGTTTCATTTTAGGTTTTCTCGGTGACTGAGGTAATATCCGAAAGGATATTTGCACGTTATTTTGCATAAATAGGCGAGTGTTCCTTGTTTGTTGTGTTTCTTGATTATATAGCTTGTATGAATGATTGATAACGTGTTAAATGCTTTCAATGATTGTCAAAATGAGTTTTCTAGGCGAGTGTGTACTTTATCGCACTCGACCTAAATGATTGTGACATTTTCAAGGATTGAACGATTGGAACGTTACTTGTGCATGAATGTAAGTCGTTTGGCTGAATTGGGCCCTACTCCTTCGTTACCGATCGACTCGAGCCAGAAACGGTCTTGGTTGGCGATATGGTGACCCTGGGTGACCGTTTGGTATACTCGAGTATTACCTTGAATTCTGGTGGAGCCTGGCCAATGTCCGAGAAGGGGGTGAATGAAATGAACGAATGAACGAGGGTTTTACTTACAAAAATACATTTTCAAACGAATGGAGGAATAAGGGAATGAAAGGAGAACGAATGAATGAATGAACGAATGAATGGCTCCTTGTGAGCATGTATCCTTTTATTGATGATGTTTATTGCTTTATATCGTAAATGTATCTTGAATTATTGATTTTATGTAGTAAATGCACTGTTCTTATTGTTTGCCTATGTGTGCCTATGTGTTTGGAACCTCACTGAGCTTTTAGCTCAACCCTTTAGTTTTGTTTTCCTTAACAGGGGAAGGCGAGTAAGGACGAGAGCTTTGTATAGACTAGCTTGGTCTAGTTCTTTGGTTTTGTAATGGTTCTCGCCTTAGTGCTTGGCACAGGCTGGTTGTATCAGGAAATGACAACCTGTATACATTTGAAGGTTGTACTCCTTCTGAGATAGCAATGTATATAAGTTTTGTTTTAAGTTTTGGATCCTTGTTTTGCTCTTTCTTGTGGTCTTATTTCTGATTTGTTCGAGTGAACGACTGAGACCCGGCGAGAGTTGGGCAAGCGGTCCGCCGAACCCTTTGGTTCGCCTTAGGGGGAGGTGGGGCTGTCACAGAAATGTAGATATTTTGGGCCAAAAAACAGTATAAAAAGGTAGGAAACGGGCGGTCAAAATTAGTGGCTGCCTGTGACACTTCACAATCCGGCCGGAATCTGGCCGAATTCCAGGCAGAGGAGAATAAATTTTTTTTTCAAAACCTTCAACAATGTTCTTGGCCGGATTTGGCCCTTCACTTTTTTCACAAATTTTTCCTTCTTTTCCTAATTCGATTGGCACGCTCATCCGTACTTCCAACACGTACACATCTATACATATATCTCACACAAATACACGTAATAACAAAACCTTCCTTTGTTTAAAACAAGTGATTAACAAATTTTCACTTAAAAGGGGAAGTGAGAATAAATAAAAGGCTGAGAAAATGTGAAAATTTTTAGGGTTCTCACATTACAACAATATATAGAATTTCTAAAGACAAAACAAAAAGACAAAAAACAAGTAGAATCTTCAGCAGGTTCCAGTTCAAATCCTTTTGGAGGACCATGTGCTTAGGACCCATGGGATATCTGATAGCTGACAAAAGTTTCAGCACTCAAAACTTTTGAAAAATCAAAGAAGTCAGACAGAAGCAAAAAAGGCAGATACAAATGAAATATAAATGAAGAAAATTGTCAAAATTCAGATGAAACGCACAAGAAATGAAAATTCATTTGTAATTCATAGTTCTATAAAATAGGCAATAGAATTCAAAGAGAGGAACAGAGCAAGTTTCAAAGAGAATTTTCCTGTTAGAAGTTTTCTATCTAAATTTCTTTGTACTTCAATTTTTAAAGAGATTTTGTATCAAGATTCAAGATTAATAAAGTAAGTTTCCTGATTCAATCTCTCTATATTCTATCTATTTTTTTTCAGCAAAGCCCAAGAGTGGGGGAGGGATGTCAGCCCAGAATTTTATTTATAAGAACAAATGGAGTCTATCTAAGATCCACTGCAGAATCAGACTACCCCTTATGCTACATCTCCGAAAATGTGGAGTAGATAATTTATCTAACTGTAAGCATGCCTTAACCTTTGCTGGGAGAAACCGGTACTCCGCCAACACCATATCACAACCTAGGTTAGCCGATGCAAAGGCATCAGTCGATGAGTTACCTTCTCTAAAGATATACCCAAGTGACGTCTCTAACTCCCTGAGCAGAAGCCGAATCTGGCTAACGCATTTGAGGAGACCAACTGCACTAGACCCTTTGTATCCACCTCAACTGCAAAGCCACAAACCTCTCGTTCTTGGAACAACTGAAGACCAGCTAACAAAGAAAGCGCCTCTATTGTCAACACATCAACGTCCCCAAACTTCTTGTAAAATGCAAAGACAAGGTCGCCGTCGTCATTGCAAAGCAAGCCTCCTCCTGTGCCCCTATTAGTTGTTACACTAGCGTCTATATTCAATTTAAAAGAGCGACTCGAAGGTTTTTGCCAATGAATGACATGTAACCTAGAAGAACGACTCTGCCATCGACACATCGTAAACCACGTACTGTCACCATCACCTAAGAAATGAGAGCTGCGGAGAACATTTACGGTTCCCAATTGGAGAACAAATTGTTCAACCTAGAAAACAATGCATGGAGTTGAAAAGGAACCCCCCTAGAAGCAAGCCTTATTCCTACCCTTCCAAATAAACATACAATCAGTAAAGGAAACAACACTCAAATATGACTCGCGGAAATCTTCGAATGAGAGCAGAACTAACTAAGCAATATGGATGATATGCTAGCTTTCCTATACTCAAGAATGCCAAATCTCCTAGCAAAAATCCTCCATACCTTAGCAACCACTGAACCATCGACAAACAAGTGATTAAATATTTCTATAGCCTATGAACAATAGTGACAACGAGACGTCAGAGCCATCCCCTTCTACTACAAAATGCAATCGATTAGAACTCACCTTCGTAACAATCTCCAGGTGAAGAACGAGACTTTCAAAGGAATAGTAAAGCCCCAAATGAACTAATGAATGAGCAAAATATTCCTTTTCCGCCAGAGACCCTTCCAAGCTAAGGAAATGGAGAATTCGCCAGACAAGCTCGGCAACCATACCATTCGATCCTTCTGAGATGGATCAAATGGAATTTCCAAAATTTCTATGACCACCAACTCCGGAATCCACTATCGTAACCTGCCAACATGCCACCCATTCTGAGAATAAAACTCTCCCACTAGAATAGTTGAGGGATCCCTTATACTCAGCCGTGAAGCTAGTGACTGGTCACCACACCAAATATCAAACCAAAAGTCGAGCAAGCCTTCCCCTAGGCACTACCAAATATTGTTTTCCACAAAATGTCGAACTCTTTCTAACCATCTCCAGGAAAAGGGTGGTCAGTCCACTACCACCAACGTGGGATGAATCCTTTGATATATTTCCCATGCATAAATTCTGCCTAATAGGAATCACTCCCCCACAACTTCCACCATAGCTTGCAAGAGAAAGCTCGAGAAACATCCTCAAATAACTGAAACCCCAAACCCCCTTCTTGCAAAGGGAAGCACAACTTCTCCCATGCACTCCAATAAAGCCTTCTAGCGTTAATATTCCGGTCCCAGATAAATGAATTACATATTCTGCCCATCACAACCAAGACCACTTTTGGTTGAGATAGGACCTGTAAGAGATAGATGGGTAAGGAGCTTAGGAAGTGACGTATTAAAATCATCTTTTCGCCCATACTAAGCAGCTTCGAGCTCTAGTGGAATAGTCATTGTCTTAGCTTTGCTAGCAGACCATCAAAAATAATACATCCCAACCTATCCCGAACCAATGGGACTCCTAGATATGTTAATGGCAGCAGCCCTTCCTTGAACCCGAGGACCGAAGACATCGAGGATACTTGCTCTAGCGTTGCCCTAGATGAACAGATGAAGGAGCTTTTATTCGCATTCACCTTTTGCCCGCACATTTCTTGGTATATAATTGAAAATTTTCGAACGAAAATCACAGCTCCCTCTGAGCACCTGGTGAAAACAATCGTGTCATCTGCAAATGCTAGGTAAGGAATCCTGGACCCCACGGATGCATAGAAACAACTCGCTCTGTCCAGAAAAAGGTGATGAAGACCCCTTCCCCCAGAATTTTGCAACAAATAAGAAAAGTGCCGGGGAGAGTGGGTCGCCTTGTCGCACTCCCGTGGAGGACTTGAAAAAGCCCAAAGGCTCGCCATTAATTAAGAAAGAGAACCAGAGTTAGATAAGGTACGGAATAATAGGTCCACCATTCCTTCCCTAAATCCAAAGTTTCGTAACATAAAGAGCAAGAAAGGACATTCCACCCTATCATAAGCTTTTTCCATATCCGATTTGAGAATCAAATTGGGCCGAGCGAGTCGTCGATCCAAATCAAAAACTAATTCTTGCGCAAGCAGAATATTATCCGTAATTCCCTCCCTGGAACAAAACCAATTTGCCAAAGTGAGGTCACCATAGGCAATAGCTTGTTCAACCTTATCTACACAATTCTGGATATGATTTTAGAGGAAACATTACAAAGACTGATAGGGCGAAAATCCCTCTGTTGAGAGGCTCCATCTACCTTCGGCAACAAGGCAATGAGTGTGAGAACCCGTAATTTTCATTTTCTAGGTTTCTCGTATTTTTATGGCTTGTTTTCTACATTTTCGTGTTTAGGAAAATTTCTAGATAATTTTAAGGAGCAGATATAATTTTTAGATGATTTTCTAGTATCGAATAGGTTTTGAGAAATTAAGAGGGTATACCGGACGTGGGACCCACTAGTGCGAAAAGTTTGGAAAAATTCGGCCAACTAGGTTAAGTTTTGGATACTGGAATTAATTTACCGGGTGTTATGAGATAATTAGAGGAGGCTAAGTGGATTGGTATAAGAGAGACAAGTTAAGTAAGTATTTAATAAAAGGTGACAAGTGTCACCATTTGAGTGGTTTACCTTTAAGACCACTATGCATGGTCTTACCATTTGACTTAAATAAACCAAAAATGACCAAAAATCATCAAAAATCCTCCATAAGTGGCCGCCCTCTCTTTCTCTCTTTCTCTCTCTCTTACTCTAACCACAAGGAAGAAAACTCTTCAAGCTTGCTCCAAATCATCAAAACCAACCATTGAAACTTGCAATTTCTCCATAAAACCTCTTCAATTAGTGTTTGTGAGTTGTTGTGTGAAGTTATTTGGAAAGTTAAGGTGACCAATTGCTCTCTCTCTCTTGTTTTTAAGGTGAGTTGTGAAGAACCACCCTCCTCCCTTAATTGATGCTTAAATCATGCTTAGTGGTAGTATGAGATGCAAGTTTATGGATTATTTCTTGATTTGTGGTTGAAGTGATGAAGTTTTATTATTTTTGGGGATTTTTCTGTTTTAATATAAGCATGATCGTGTGGCTATCTATGATGATTAGAAATGGTATATAATGACTCTAGGAGGTGGAAAAAGTGATTAATTGCAACCAATTTCTGGTTTGGAAGAGTGTAGAATGAGAAAAGTCAAAATTACTATTGCTGTTCTGGTTTTACCCGAATGTAAGAATTGCGCCTCTAATTGGTTGTTTTGGCTGGAATTGCTTCCGAATTGGTTGTTGAGGCCTTGTGATGAAATGTATCCCTGTTTCTTAGCTTTCATCTGGTTTTGGAATTTCGGGATTTGGACTTGGAGATCCTGAGTTATGATGTTTCCGCTAGAATGCATTTTGTGAATCTGTTTTTACGGTTTTGATGTAGTATCTTGCATTTTTGACCTGTTTGCACTCGAAACTGGGTTGAGTGACCTTCTATGATGTTGTAGCCCTGTCTTTTAGTTTCGAATCGGTGTATCGTACACCTTCATCCGATAATTGTAGTGAAATTGGTACCATTACCGCAAAACGAGGTCAAAAACTGTTTTTTTTCCGGGCCAAAGCTAATTGCATTTCCGAATTTTCTGGTTTCCTCTAATGTTTGTATATGCTTATGGAACCCTATTGGGGTCATGTTTGGCCTTGGTTTATGACTCGTTATCGTGTCTAATTGTACTTGTTTGCATGTTTTAGGGTGTGACGGTGGTACACAACGTTCTTTTGACGGAAGTGCATGAAACCACATTTGCGAGCTTGGTGAGTGTACTCCTCACTTGTATGTTAATATATGGCTTTGATACTTGAACTTGGTGCTTTGAATGTTAATTGCTTGAAGTGAAAGTGTACTTTATCACTCTCACTATGTGCTTTATATCATTGTTATCATGTGATTGAAATGTTACACGAAGTGTTACTTGAAATGAAAGTACATGGCTTGGTGTCATTTGGACGAGTATCCAACGACTACAATTGTTATCAATGAGCTCAACCCCATTGGTAGTTGATTGAATCGAGCCGGCGAGGGCTTGGTCGTGCCAATTGATATGCCTTGAGGAAGTGTTATATGGAATCTTGTAGTAAGCGAGACTCTCGATTCCGGTTTACTCGAGTAAAACCAAAGTGCAAGTGTTTGGATTTCGGGCCCGGTAGGGGTATGTTAGGTGGAAGGAGTGGAAGTAAAGTGGAGTCTACGGTTGGTACTTTTGAACATTGACGGAGATTCAATGACGTCCGATCAAGAAATGCAAACGAGGAAAGGGTTCTTGAGAGCCATCTGTATCCTTTTATCACTATATTTGACGTGTGTCTTTGCTTATTTTTACTATATTGAATGAAAGCTTGATGCTTATATGCACTTGGGTGCGTAAGTGATAGTATCTCACTGGGCAATTAGCTCACACCGTTCCTTTTGTTTTCCTTACAGGAATATGACTCTTTTTGGAATGAATCTTGATAGATGGTTGCCGAATGAACTAGATGTATATCTCTTTTGTATTGTATATGAAGTGAAACCCTAAATGTATCTTTAGGGCCGTTTTCACTTTCAATTTGGCAAACCGTGTATATATTAACTTTTGAGAACTTTTGTATGTCATTTTGGATTGTAATTGCTAAAGTTCAAGATGTGACTGTTTGTTTGATATTTGGTTGCGTTCTGACGGGTCGGTTACTATTCATGGCCGACTCCGAATTTCTTTTTTTTTTATTTTGGGTTATTTTGCCCTTTTGCCTTGTTTACGCGCGTTATAAGTTCCGGAACGAAATAGATCGCTCTAAACTGCACCGTTAGTTCTGGCGAGAGCTGGGCAGGCAGTCCGCTAACCCCTTTGGTTCGCCTTAGGGGAAGGTGGGGCTGTCACAGGTGGTATCAGAGCCTAGGTTTGAATTAGCCTGGGTGTTATAGGAATGCTTGATTTGAGGGTTTATTGTTTATGGCCTTTAAGATTATTTATGGTTAATTGCTTTTAGTGTAGGATGGACGGATCTAGTGGACCGAGTGGTGACCCTACAGGCGAGCGACCTCGTGTAGCGCTCCCAGTGATCCCGTACCAGATTCGGCCAGGAGGGGCCGTCGTGCGCTGGAGCCCATCTAACCGTCTCCGACGGTGTGAGTGTAAACATAAGTATGCCTATCCGAACGCTCTCGTGTTTGCAGTGGACAAGAAGCGTAAGGAGTTGGCCGGAGAGAATGCTCGACTGGAGGCCGAGGTGACCCAACTTAGGGCGGCCAATGAGAGACAGGCCGAGCGCATTGAGGGTCTGAAGTACGACGTGCTTGATGCAGAGGATAAGGTTGATGACCTCTGCACTCAGCTTAGGGAAGCCCAAGAGCGCGAGACCAAGCGCGCTCGCAAGGTTAAGGCTCGAGCTGCCTCGATACTGAACCTTTGCGCGGATGTGGTCGAGGGCGTGAGTGACGAGGACTCTTGTGCGGGGCCTGAGGCTGGGTTTGGATCCACTTCGTCGGGTGGGTCTCATAGCTCGTCGTCGGTCTAGGTTATGACTCCTAGAGTTGTTTTGGATAGTTTTGGTTTTGTATATAAGGTGGATAGGGAGAAGGGCCTTAGCTAATCGTTTTTGTGCGGCTAGCTTAGCTACGTGTAGGCCATTCCCTTGGGGATTGTCCATGTTTTGTACTCGACTTGACTGAACTTGACTTGACTTATTGTATATATATGTGTGTTGTTTGCCTTGTTTGGAATGTATATATTTGTTTGGAAAGTTTTGAGTTTACTTACATGCATTATTTTATATTGGTTTAGTACCATTGCCTAGACCAAGTAAAGTTTATGGAAGGAACATGTGGTGGACGGGGACGTGGGCGCGGTAATAGACAACCCATACCGGATAGGGGTACTGGGGAAACCTCTACTGGACCTAACCCTGACCCCAATGTGCAAATCGCTGCCGCTATGCAGCAAATGACTAATTTGCTCGCACAAGTGGTGCAGCAACAAGGCCAGAATCCAAACCCTAATCCTGGAAAACCTGGCAACCACATCGAGAGCAAAGATAGAGCTCTCGAACGTTTTCAAAAGTTTGCTCCACCCAAATTCATTGGGGGACCTGATCCGGATGTTGCCGAGCGATGGCTCGAGAAGATGGTCGATATTTTTGCGGCCTTGCACTACACCGATGAACGACAGCTGACTTTTGCCGTATTCCAGTTAGAAGGGGCGGCCCGTTCCTGGTGGAACGTCATACGACAAAAATGGGAACGGGAACAAACGCCCAGGACTTGGGTGAATTTTATTAGGGAATTTAACGCGAAATTCCTCCCTCCTCTAGTTCAGGAGAGGAAGGAAGACGAGTTCATCCGACTCCGCCAAGGAACTCAATCGGTGGCGGAATACGAGAGTCAGTTCACCCGCCTGTCTAAATTTGCGCCTGAGCTGATCATGACAGAGCAACGGCGAATCAGGCGTTTCATCCAGGGCTTGAACGTCGAAATCCAAAAGGACCTCGTAGTGGCTCAAATCAATGCTTTTAGCGAGGTCGTAGAAAAGGCCCAAAGGGTAGAGAGTGCTCAATTGCAAGTCCAGAACTTCCAGGCAAAGAAGCGAGGCTTCCCTGGAAGCAGCTCCGGACAAGGGGACAAAGGTACTCCCTCCAAGTTTGGACGCGGAGCTGGAGGTGGGCGACAGTCAGGTTCCGGTAGAGGGGCTCAGTCTAGGGGCGGCCCAGCCGGGAGAGGCCAAGGTGGAAACTTCCAGAAGGGCTCAGGTTCGGCGTCTCGTGAACCTTGCGGGTACTGCGGAAAGCCGAATCACTCTGAAGACAATTGCTGGAAGAAGGGAGGTAAATGTCTGCGTTGCGGAAGCGCAGACCACCAGCTTGCTACCTGCCCACTTTTAACACAAGAAGGAAGGGGAGCTCAAACCACGTCAAAGACCAACACGGAACCGAATAAGGGGAATGAGGCGAAACCTAAAGTGCCAGCTCGAGTCTATTCCTTAGAACCTCGACAGGTCCCAGATTCCTCAGAGGTCGTAGAAGGTACGATCTCTATTTTCCACCGTTTTGCCAAAGTTTTAATTGATCCTGGTGCCACTCATTCCTTTGTTAACCCTGATTTCATGTGTGGCATCGATATAAAACCTGCTAGTTTACCATACGACCTAGAAGTTAGTACACCTACGGGGAATCAACGGTTGGTTACTAGTATGGTTTATAGGGATTGTGAAGTGTGGGTAGGAGAAAAGAGATTGTTAGGGGATTTGATAAGTCTGGTCATTAAGGGCTATGATGTGATATTGGGTATGGATTGGCTAGCCAGGTACAATGCCCAACTGGATTGTAAAACAAAAGTGGTCGAATTCCGCATTCCTGGTGAGGCGACCTTAAGGTTGGATATAAGGGGTCGGTTAGCCTCATCTGCTTTGATTTCGGGCATTCGGGCTCGGAAATTGCTAAGTAGAGGGGCACAAGGATTTTTGGCCTTTTTTATTAACACCCCCACAGATAAGTTGAAAGTGGAGGATGTGCCCATAGTGAAGGAATTTTCGGACGTGTTTCCTGATGAGTTGGTAGCTTTGCCTCCGGAAAGAGAAATTGAATTCAAAATAGACCTGCTACCGGGATCCTCACCTATCTCTAAAACACCATACCGAATGGCTCCTGCCGAACTCAAGGAGCTAAAGTTACAATTACAGGACCTTCTGGAGCGGGGATTCATTCAAGAGAGTGGGTCTCCTTGGGGAGCTCCTGTATTGTTTGTGAAGAAAAAAGATGGTGGTTTGAGGATGTGTATTGATTATCGGGGCCTGAATAATATTACAATTAAAAATAAGTATCCACTGCCCCATATCGATGAGCTATTTGATCAGTTGCAAGGAGCGGTGGTCTTCTCGAAACTGGACCTCCGCCAAGGGTATTACCAGTTATTAATCAGAAAGGAGGATATTCTGAAAACCGCCTTCAACTCGAGATATGGGCATTACGAGTTCGCAGTTATGCCCTTTGGATTAACCAATGCTCCTGCCGCCTTCATGGATTTAATGCATAGGGTTTTTAAGCCCTACCTGGATCGCTTTGCAGTGGTCTTCATCGATGATATCCTGGTCTATTCCAAGACCCGTAAAGAGCATGAGCAACACTTGAAGACTGTCTTGCAAACCCTGAGAGACCATCAACTGTATGCCAAGTTCAGCAAGTGCGAATTTTGGCTGGAGAAAATTGCTTTTCTGGGGCACGTAATTTCTCAAGAGGGTATTTCAGTCGACCCGGCGAAAGTAGAGGCTGTGACTAATTGGAAGAGGCCAGAAACTCCCACAGAGGTCCGCAGCTTTCTAGGACTGGCTGGATATTACCGGCGTTTTATCAAGGACTTCTCCAAACTAGCCGGTCCTCTAACCGATTTGACGAAGAAACAAGGTCGGTTCTTATGGAACGCCCGAAGTGAGACAAGTTTTCAAGAATTAAAGAAAAGATTGACCATGGCTCCAGTTCTAGTCTTACCAAACGGGGTGGACGGATATGCTGTGTACACTGATGTATCCCGAGAAGGCCTGGGTTGTGTATTAATGCAAAACCGAAATGTGATCTCTTTTGCCTCGAGGAAGTTAAAACCCCACGAGCAAAATTACCCGACCCACGATCTGGAGCTAGCTGCAGTTGTTTTTGCTCTGAAGAAGTGGAGGCACTACTTATATGGAGTAACTTTCGAGGTTTACTTCGATCATAAAAGCCTGAGGTATCTTTTCTCACAGAAGGAATTAAACATGAGGCAGCGACGGTGGATGGAATTTCTGGAGGATTACGACTGTACCATCAACTACCATCCGGGAAAAGCAAACGTGGTGGCCGATGCCCTAAGTCGCAAAGCTCAGGTCGCGAGTCTAATGATCAAAGAGTGGGAATTGTTAGACTCCGTGTGTGAATGGAAACCCTGCCCTGGGAGCCATAAGGTGGGAAAAGGAGAAACCACTGATTTTAATTTTGGTCCTGAGGGTATTTTAAAATACCGAAACCGAATAGTGGTGCCGAAGGATGAATCGTTGAAAACGGAGATTCTAGAGGAAGCTCATCGATCCAAGTATACAATCCATCCGGGTAGTAGTAAGATGTATCAAGACCTGAAAGGAAATTCTTGGTGGGACAATATGAAGAAGGAAATTGCTCTGTACGTGCAAAAATGTCTCGTTTGCCAACAAGTTAAAGCAGAGTATCAAAAACCGTCGGGCTTGTTACAACCCCTTGAGATACCTGAATGGAAGTGGGAAAACATCACCATGGACTTCGTTTCAGGTTTGCCGCGAACGCAGCGAGGACACGATACCGTTTGGGTGATCGTCGATCGATTAACCAAGTCGGCCCATTTCTTACCGGTGAACATGAAGTATTCCATGGATAAGTTGGCTCAACTGTACATGGACGAGATTGTAAAGCTGCACGGTGTTCCGGTGAGCATCGTCTCTGATCGAGATCCACGTTTCATATCTCAGTTTTGGCAAAAGTTCCAGGAGACTCTAGGGACGAAACTCAACTTGAGCACGACCTATCACCCTCAGACGGATGGACAATCAGAACGAACCATTCAAACTCTCGAGGACTTGCTACGAACTTGCATTCTGGATTTTGGAGGCAACTGGGGTCAACACATGACCTTAGTAGAGTTTGCGTACAACAATAGCTACCATTCGTCGATTCAAATGGCTCCATATGAAGCACTATATGGACGAAAATGCCGATCACCAATTTACTGGGATGAGGTTGGCGAGAGAAAGGGATTAGATCCAACCACGATTCCATGGATGGAAGAGGCTCGAGAAAAGGTCAAGTTGATACGGCAACGACTCCAAACAGCTCAAAGCCGACAAAAGAGCTACGCAGACAATCGAAGAAAAGACTTGGAGTTCGAGGTTGGAGACCATGTATTTCTTAAAGTCACACCTTTACGAAGTGTCACAGCGGGCAAAGGAAAGAAGCTCCAACCGCGGTTCGTTGGACCCTACAAGATTCTTCAAAGAATAGGAGCGGTAGCGTATCGCTTAGAGCTGCCGTCCAGTCTCTCTCGAATTCACGACGTTTTCCACGTCTCGATGCTAAAGAAGTACTATCCTGACCCCTCCCATATCTTACAACCCGAGGAGATCGACGTGGACGAATCGCTTGCTTACGAAGAAAAACCTGTCCAAGTGCTTGACCGGAAAGTCAAAGAGCTAAGAAACAAGCAGATTCCATTGGTGAAGATACTGTGGAGAAACCATGGGGTAGAGGAAGCTACCTGGGAAGTGGAAGAAGAAATGCGAACGAAATACCCTAACCTTTTCGTGAGTTAAGGTGAGAAATTTCGAGGGCGAAATTCTTTTAAGGGGCAGAGAGTGTGAGAACGCGTAATTTTCATTTTCTAGGTTTCTCGTATTTTTATGGCTTGTTTTCTACATTTTGGTGCTTAGGAAAATTTCTAGATAATTTTAAGGAGCAGATATAATTTTTAGATGATTTTTCTAGTATCGAATAGGTTTTGAGAAATTAAGAGCGTATACCGGACGTGGGACCCACTAGTGCGAAAAGTTCAGAAAAATTCGGCCAACTAGGTTAAGTTTTGGATACTGGAATTAATTTATCGGGTGTTAAGAGATAATTAGAGGAGGCTAAGTGGATTGGTATAAGAGAGACAAGTTAGGTAAGTATTTAATAAAATGTGACAAGTGTCACCATTTGAGTGGTTTACCTTTAAGACCACTAAGCATGGTCTTACCATTTGACTTAAATAAACCAAAAATGACCAAAAATCATCAAAAATCCTCCATAAGTGGCCGGCCCTCTCTTTCTCTCTTTCTCTCTCTCTTACTCTAAGCACAAGGAAGAAAACTCTTCAAGCTTGCTCCAAATCATCAAAACCAACCATTGAAACTTGCAATTTCTCCATAAAACCTCTTCAATTAGTGTTTGTGAGTTGTTGTGTGAAGTTATTTGGAAAGTTAAGGTGACCAATTGCTCTCTCTCTCTTGTTTTTAAGGTGAGTTGTGAAGAACCACCCTCCTCCCTTAATTGATGCTTAAATCATGCTTAGTGGTAGTATGAGATGCAAGTTTATGGATTATTTCTTGATTTGTGGTTGAAGTGATGAAGTTTTATTATTTTTGGGGATTTTTCTGTTTTAATATAAGCATGATCGTGTGGCTATCTATGATGATTAGAAATGGTATATAATGACTCTAGGAGGTGGAAAAAGTGATTAATTGCAACCAATTTCTGGTTTGGAAGAAATTTCAGAAAATTAGGGTTCTAGTGGGAGCATTCTGCCCGAATTTTTAGCTCTTAGTTAGAGGCCGAATTGGGCTTGGCTTAAAACATGAAAGTTGTAGGGAATAACATTTTAGAGGTGCCTACCAAATTTCAGGTCAATCGGAGTAGTGTAGAATGAGAAAAGTCGAAATTACTATTGCTGTTCTGGTTTTACCCGAATGTAAGAATTGCGCCAGTAATTGGTTGTTTTGGCTGGAATTTCTTCCGAATTGGTTGTTGAGGCCTTCTGATGAAATGTATCCCTGTTTCTTAGATTTCATCTGGTTTTGGAATTTCAGGATTTGGACTTGGAGATCCTGAGTTATGATGTTTCCGCTAGAATGCGTTTTGTGAATCTGTTTTTACGGTTTTGATGTAGTATCTTGCATTTTTGACCTGTTTGCACTCAAAACTGGGTTGAGTGACCTTCTGTGATGTTGTAGCCCTGTCTTTTAGCTTCGAATCGGTGTATCGTACACCTTCATCCGACAATCGTAGTGAAATTGGTACCATTACCGCAAAACGAGGTCAAAAACTGTTTTTTTTCCGGGCCAAAGCTAATTGCATTTCCGAATTTTCTGGTTTCCTCTAATGTTTGTATATGCTTATGGAACCCTATTGGGGTCATGTTCGGCCTTGGTTTATGACTCGTTATCGAGTCTCATTGTATTTGTTTGCATGTTTTAGGGCGTGACGGTGGTGCACAACGTTCTTTTGACGGAAGTGCATGAAACCACATTTGCGAGTTTGGTGAGTGTACCACTCACTTGTATGTTAATATATGGCTTTGATACTTGAACTTGGTGCTTTGAATGTTAATTGCTTGAAGTGAAAGTGTACTTTATCACTCTCACTATGTGCTTTATATCATTGTTATCATGTGATTGAAATGTTACACGAAGTGTTACTTGAAATGAAAGTACATGGCTTGGTGTCGTTTGGACGAGTATCCAACGACTACAATTGTTATCAATGAGCTCAACCCCATTGGTAGTTGATTGAATCGAGCCGGCGAGGGCTTGGTCGTGCCAATTGATATGCCTTGGGGAAGTGTTATATGGAATCTTGTAGTATTCGAGACTCTCGATTCCGGTTTACTCGAGTAAAACCAAAGTGCAAGTGTTTGGATTTCGGGCCCGGTAGGGGTATGTTAGGTGGAAGGAGTGGAAGTAAAGTGGAGTCTACGGTTGGTACTTTTGAACATTGACGGAGATTCAATGACGTCCGATCAAGAAATGCAAACGAGGAAAGGGTTCTTGAGAGCCATCTGTATCCTTTTATCACTATATTTGACGTGTGTCTTTGCTTATTTTTACTATATTGAATGAAAGCTTGATGCTTATATGCACTTGGGTGCGTAAGTGATAGTATCTCACTGGGCAATTAGCTCACACCGTTCCTTTTGTTTTCCTTACAGGAATATGACTCTTTTTGGAATGAATCTTGATAGATGGTTGCCGAATGAACTAGATGTATATCTCTTTTGTATTGTATATGAAGTGAAACCCTAAATGTATCTTTAGGGCCGTTTTCACTTTCAATTTGGCAAACCGTGTATATATTAACTTTTGAGAACTTTTGTATGTCACTTTGGATTGTATTTGCTAAAGTTCAAGATGTGAATGTTTGTTTGATATTTGGTTGCGTTCTTACGGGTCGGTTACTATTCATGGCCGACTCCGAATTTCTTTTTTTTTTATTTTGGGTTATTTTGCCCTTTTTCCTTGTTTACGCGCGTTATAAGTTCCGGAACGAAATAGATCGCTCTAAACTGCACCGTTAGTCCTGGCGAGAGCTGGGCAGGCAGTCTGCTAACCCCTTTGGTTCGCCTTAGGGGAAGGTGGGGCTGTCACAATGAGGGCGCTAGACCAGCTTTTAAGCTGCTCTATGGCCTTGAAAAAATCACAAATTGCCCTCAACAGATCATCCTCAATGATCTCCAAACAGAATTGGTAGAAGCCCACACAAAAGCCATCTGGCCCTAGAGCACTATCAACACACATTGTGAAGACACAATCTCGCACCTCCTCCATATTAGGCAACTGCTGCCGTATATGATTGTCTGATTCCTTCACCTTTGGAACCTCAAAAGGCAGACTAAGAGGCCCCCTATGACCATTTGAAGAGAAAAACTCAGAATAAAAATCAATGGCTAAGATCTTAGTCTCCTCTGCAAATTCTAACCACACGCTCGACTCCTCCTTAGTGCGCGCAATAAAGTTCTTGCTCCTTCATTGTTCAACAACCGCATGAAAGAAAGCCATGTTGGCGTCCCTCTCCTTCAACCATTTAATACCTGCTTTTTGCTTCCAAAAGTCACATTCAATAACTAGCTGTCGCATATATTTTGCCCGTGCTTCTTGCAATCGAACCTTAGATATCTCGTCACAACACAAATCAAATTTTGATTGCCTTTGGTTATACACCTCCTCTACAGCTTTGACACAAGAGAAAATACTCCCAAACACCTTCCTACTCCATGAATTCAAACACTTCCTAACCCGCACACCTCAGACACTGGCTGTTGCCACTCCTCTTTGATGACCTCCAAAAATAAAGGATGAGTTCGCCAAACATTCAAAAAATGGAATCCTCCTATCCTTGAAATTCCTGGGCTGCATTTAATTAACAACGGCGCATGATCCGAGCGACCTCTTGCCAAATGAGATACCCGAGTGATGGGGTAACCATCCATCTAGTGGGAATTAGATAGTGCCCTATCTAACCTCTGTCACATGTGAGCATTAGTCCATGTGAACGGGTGACCATCGAAATCCACCATAGACAGCCCACACTTAAATATGGAAGAGTTAAATTCTTCCATATTAGTAATATTTGCTAGCGAACCACCTATACTTTCATCAACCGAAGAGACAATGTTAAAGCTCCCAGCTACCAGCCACGGAAGATTCAAGCCCTCACAAACATTCTCCAAATTTTGCCAGAGAGACCGCCTCCCTACCCTAGTGCATTTTGCATAGATCCCCGTGAAAACAAACGAGACACCCCAGCAAAATACTATGGAAGTGTGTGTGGTGACCCCACCTCTCCCTGAGGCGAACCAAAGGGTTCAGTGGGCCACCTGCCCAACTCTTGTCAAGACTCAAGCACTAGCTAAATAACAAGTCCTTTCGAAATAAAAGTCACATTCACATGGCCAATACAAAAGATCCCTAGCTAAATACAGTAGATTGTGATCGATACAATCTTGAAATATGCTACTAGCTCAACTTACAAAAGTTAAGTTCCCAACTTACAAAAACAACACTAAAGTTGGTACAACTAAGCTACAGCAAAAGATTCCAACAAGACCTGGCCCTTCCTAATCACTCGCCCAGGTGCTCGCCCCTATAAGGAAAACAAATCTCAACGGTGAGTTTTCGCCCCGTGAGGTTCCAAGAAAGTCATGCAACAACACGCCACATAACCATAGTTCACAACCATGCAAGTACACGTCAGGTACCCGACAATTAAGAATTTGCATTTCCATATAAAAGGATACGGGGCTCTCAACAGCATATTCAAGCACCTTGATCAAAATTTCGTTGACACTCCGTCAAAATTTTTTCCAAAATACTAACAATTATTTTACCACTTCACGTCATTCTCCAACCACCATTCAACCCCCTACTGGGCCCGCATGTCAAAATTTAAGAACTCGAAGATACCAGTTCAAATTCAAGAGCTCAAGTACAAGTTCAAGTTCATGTGACAAGTGACGAGACCTATGATTCGTCAATCATGCCAACCAAACCCTTACTGGCTCGACCCGACCAACTAACCAATGGGGTTTGGGGCCCCAAGCATGCAAGAAAGTCGATGGAATAATCACGCAATCAACCAACAAGTCAAGTACAAGCAAAGCAATTCATCTCATATCAATATCAAGTCACAAAGGAGCGAATATGATAAAGTACATCATCATCCCAATTTTAACAGTTCAAGAGTAACAAGAGCAAGTATTTCAAACAAGCGAACATGTCATTCAAGTAAGAGACATTGCACGAAAGCACTTTACATACACTTAGAACACTCACCACGGCAACCAGTTCAAGTGTTAGTCTTGGGTGCATTTCCGATCTCACTTCCCTATCCTAAAATCACATATATAAAGTGCCATGAAATTCACTATGCCAAGTCACATTATTCAAAAGAAAATCAAGCTCAAATTGGTTGGACAACTCCAACTTGAAGTTGGAAATGAAAGTAATAACAGTTTTAGGAAAACAGAATTTTTTCCAATTTTGCGCGACGCTATTTGAAAAATCATATCTCAAGCTTCTCAAGTCCAAAATTTATAAAATTTATACCATTGGAAAATAGACTCAAAGGGTTACAATTTCCCAGAAGAACCTTCGTATGATTCTGTCCCCAAATCAGTCAAAATCCAATCTCAAGTGGCTGCTTTATCCAGTAGAAAGATAGAGCAGGTATGTTAGATTCATCCTCAACCCTTACTCAAGTAGCGAGTACATCTACCTAACCCTCGAGTGCAAATTTGGGCAGCACGCCCTTTGTATTTACCTATTTTTCAACCATTTATGACTTCATTATTTTCCTCAATCAGTCCCAAAGTCACATACAGATAATCTCATTACAATAGCCGTTCAATAGACTCAATGTCATACAATTACAAAACCAAGCTATAAAAGTGACCGGAAATAAGGTTTAAGACATAGAACAAAAGACAGGTTCGATATCTCTTAGCGTATTGATCACAATTGAAGCTACGCTTATCGGATTGGGGTAAATTTTATACCGTTTCGAAGCTAAACCAAAGGGCTACAACTTTTATGAAGACAACTCAGCCCAGTTCATAGTTTATCTAGGTTGAATTTACAGATTACAGAACCAGAATTTCACTGTCAGGCTGGATAATAGCACTGGCTTCAAATGACAATAAATCAGACTTCACAAGTCCGATTGAGGCGTTTTCAGATGCGTTGGAAAGCTAAAACATAAGACTAAAACTTTTGGGTCTTAGCCAACTGCTAATTTAATACGGATCAAGGTGAAAAATGAAGCAATAATGATAAAATGTCAAAACTGTCCGCAAAACTCTACCTATGGCAGTCAAGGGTATTTTTGTCATTTCACATTTTACAGTGCTCGGTTTGAGGTGAAATTTTACAAACAACTATAAAACATCATTTCCTATAACTTTCATGTTTTAAGCTAACCCCAATTCAGCCTCCATCATGGCCGAATGGAACTGGTCAAAATAGGGCAGTGTAAGAACTCAAATCTGGAATTTAATGAATTTAAAGTGTAAACTTCACATTTCTAGCTTGAACCACTACTTCAACCTCCTATACAAGATTATAGACACCATATGCCATCTAAACAACAAGATATACAATTGAGCAATTCAAAACTCTAACTCACAAATCCACCACCACAATTATCAAAACTACTAGAA